>NC_083484.1:17054077-17076577 GCF_030014155.1 Tachysurus vachellii | reverse complement strand
AGCTTATATACATCAACACGTCATATTGTAAATGTGGACACTGCGCTTGTGTTCACAATAAAACACTCTGTGGGTCATGTTGTTAGAAGTAAATAATCCACAACAGGGTTTGAGTTCTGTTACCGTAGTGATGTTGATTATTTTCCTATAACAGAACGTTCCCAAGTGTTTTCACTGTTATTTACACTGCAGACTTCTTCATACACGTTATATACACTAGTGAACATGTCCCTGTGAATGAGCTGTTATAGCTATAGACATGATAACATCAGATGGTGATGAAACGTGTAAAGACTGGTGTATGATATATTATAGCTCTCTATTAGACATCCTAATGACAGTGACACTTTACTGTGTGTGTGTGTGTGTGTGTAAAATGTGTGTGTGTGAGTCTGCTTTTTTGTCTAAAAAGTACCATAAACAGTTAGCTAGGTGTTTTATTTATTATTAGCAATGCTATTATTAGCATTACATTTAAGCTTTTCTCAGAAGAGAACACACAAACACACACACACGCACACACACTCACACAAACACACACACATGCACGCACACACTGTTTGTGATTTAAATCTTTAAGTTTATCCGACTGTACAGAATAAATATGAGTATCGGCTCAGACTCGGGGTTTCAGTATCAGTGTCTCTAAAGGCATCTTTCCCTCTTTAGCTACTTTAAACTGATCATTTATTTACATCACAATAAACACAAGCAGTACCTCATACTTTTCCCATGTTGTTTTGATACTGAATAAAAAAGTGAGAATGGTTCTAAGTGGAACCCAGGTCTATAATCTACTGTTCTAATGTGAACTTTAGCCGTGAGCATGGCTGAGTCAGACTCACTCTATTAATACAGCGGTCAAACGGTGACGCTGGTAAACTGACACCTCACTCACAGCATTAACATTAAAAATAATATAAACCCTATCACCCCTTTCCTCACACACACACATACACACACACTTACTGTGTATCTAATGATGCTAACCTCTGTGTTAACTTCAGCACTGTGTTCCCGCTCTTATGGTTTTAAAATAAATTTAAAAAATCATAAAGCTCACAGTACATACACATACACACACACACATACACATACACACACACACACATACACACACACACACACACACATACACACACACACATACACACACATACACACACACATACACACACATACACACACACACATACACATACACACACACACATACACACACACACACACACACACACATACACACACACATACACACACATACACATACACACACACATACACACACACATACACACACACATACACACACATATACATACACACACACATACACACACATACACACACATACACACGCACACACACACATACACACACACACACACACATATACACACACATACACACACACATACACACACATACACACACATACACACACACATACACACACACATACACACATATATATTAACAAGAACTAAAAACAACTAATAAAAACTAAATCAAAAGAAAGAAAGAAGCCGTGGAGGTGAGTTAAAATGGTTAAAATCCCTTCCACAGCTCAGGTTTAGGGTCAGACGGATAAAATGATGTAATATCCTCACTGTGAACAGTAATAAACTTTATTTTGTACAGATACAGCAGTATATGAACTGTGTGTTACAAACGTCCTGGAACATCGTGATGTATTTCTGCCGTATCACCGACCCAGCTTTTTAACTCACCCCGACCCAACACAGCTTTTACACACACTCACACACACACTCACACACACACACACACGGCTCACCGCAGCATGATGCAACATTCAGAAAAAGAGACCTGATAGAATTTTTTTTATTTTATTTACTGCTGTTTAAAAAAATGTAAAAAATCTGTTGGGGTTCGTGTCCCAAACCACACACCCTACTCACTCTTTGGGCCACACATCTTCATCTACTGCAGTGCATCATGGGTATTCTGTATTATTACTAGAGAGTACTGCATCCACTGTGGGATTTTGTGGGTGAGCGAATGTTCACTGTAGTTTGGGACACAACTCTGTGAAATAAAAAAAAAAGAGAAAAGAAACTCTGTGTGTGTGTGTGTGTGTGTGTGTGTGTTGTCCAGGATGGACTGTACACATCCAGTGCTCAATAACATTTTCTCTCTCATTAACAAAAGAAACACGTGGAGGATGTGTAGAACCAACCAATCACAGCATGAAGGATGAATTGAGAGATAAACAGAAAGACGAGTGATATAATTTCCTGGAAAGTGTCGAAGGTCAAATAGCTTTGGAAGCAGCAGAGTTTACTGTGTAGCATCTGGGCTGTTAATCAGTTACACAATTACACTGATACACACATCTAACACACAGCTCACGGAACATCGAATACACCTGAAAGTGCAGGAATAAGACATATATAAAATGCATACTATTTGGAAGACAGCTTTAGGAGAACCTCGAAATATCACGATTTAATCACAGAACCGATGATCAGCATTGCCTAAGTGAGTGCTCACACACACACACACACACACACACACACACACACACACACACAGTCCAAACTCCTCTGAGCAAATATATATCTGTTCACAATCATCACCTTTACCTGCAGATTCAAATGAAATATGAAATAATTATTATTCACAAAGATCTGAGTATCTTAAATCCTTTCTGAAGAATAAAGAGTGTCTAGTGAAAGTGTACAAGTGCGAAAGAAACCCTGACTCTGAATCTGAATAACAATCTTGACTCTGAATAGCAGCCTGTAAAAATGACACAAATTAACACCAAGTTAAAAGTGTAATGTTAAACCTGATGTGTTGGAGCTGTGAGGTTTGTGTCTATGTTTAAGACTGTTACTCATACAGCTAAAACACACACACACACACACACAGGGCAGCCGAGACGACAGAAATAGACAACAGCAGAAAAGTCGGCTGGATACACAGATATAAATAACCACACAATAAGTGATGGGGCAATAAGCACAAGTGTTGCTGGGTTGCCAGGGTTTTTAATAGATCCCCTCATTTATGGAAAACAGTTTGAATCACAGAATGTATAGACGTTGAGTTGACACACACCTCTATCTCTCTCTCTCTTTCTCTCTCTCTCTCTGTCATGGGCTACAGTAGTTAACAGAGCGGCAGAGGACAGAAGAGAAGAAGAGAAATGACGTCTGTATCCCTCTGTTATACGACTGTACAAAATGACCGAACTTTATTCATTTTACTTACTTAAATTAGTGCTTTATCATCATCAGAAAATATATGTATAGACAAATGTATTTATTACTACATTAAAATGTTTCTACATTAATTTTTACATTAAAATAATTAGGTTCAAAGACACTAATAACTAAAACCAAGGGAACGGTTATATGGGCGTAGCTTAGAGGATGACACACATCCAGGGTTCCACATAAACACTACATGACCACAACGTTCAGTGTAGTGGGAGGGTCCCGAACCTCACCCCCTGTCCAATATACAGAACACTCTGGGCACGTCCCAGTACACACACCAGTGTTACAGGCAACACAATCGAAAGTGCACTGGGGACATGTCCCAAAGCACACACACACTATTCACCCTTCATTCTGTAGACCACATAAACGTTTTACATCTCTACTGCAGTGCACTTGGTTTGACGAGTCAGCTGGTTTTCTGCACCATACCTAAGACCACTTCCTCTCTCCAATAACAAAACATTGTTACCACTTCCTGTTTCCTTACCATTCTGTTTGCAAACATATTTAGCTCCTCCCACAACTCTGACAAAACACAAAATCAGACGAGGCACAAACCATCGGATGCTGAGCCCAGAGCTGATGACAACACCGTTACATCATCAACAGAGCCCAAGAACAGTCAAAGAACAGTCACGGCAGAATTCTGCACACTATCTGGTTCACTAATAACAGGAAATAGTGAAGTGATGTGATAAAGTGATAAAAACTTTTAAAAAAAAATCTAATAATTTAATTACAAACAGAAATCATACAGATGTTCATTCTACTTCCCAATGCAATAAAAATGTAAAAAAATAAAAACAAAAGAACTGTCAGCATTTAGTGACTAAGCCTAAATATTGTGATAAATACCAAGCTGTGATCACACTTACACACTATGTAATAAAGCTGTAATAATCACACATATACACAGTAGTCTAGTGCTGAAAAAGTTTAACAAGACTCAAATAATGACGTTTTCACTTCAGATCAAATCGTCAACGTTTAAGCTTTGTAAAGAAGTGAGCTGTACGTGTGGTGGAGTTTAAACTTTCGTTAAGGTTTATTGGCTAATATTTTAGCCTAAGTGTGAGTTCACAAAGACATTTAGACACTTCTGACTGAGAGCTGGATGACATCACAACATCACATCACAGTATCACAAAGAACTCAAAACCTTTCCAGGAAACAAATGACTGATAAGTACAAAAAGGTCCAGTTCAACACTTTCAGCTGATCATTCCTATAGACGCTCGTTTCAGTTTCATCTTGTTTCTTATGAATGTTTATCCATACATAAATCTCTAGTGTATACACACACACACACACGCGCACACACACACATGCGCACACACACACACGATGTTTCAGGTGATCTTTTTCTAGGTAAAGACTCGCACAGACTTGTTCCTGAACAATCTGAATAATGATTGGTTTAAGAGCTGAAGCACAAACTTGTGATTGGTCGAAAACTCTTATGCTTTATACAGTGACTTACTTCTAAATTAACAACGAGACTTTATGAATCTCTTTCACAATACATGACAATGTAACTGCAGATAATTCCTAAAACGTTAACAATTATTCCCCTGAGCCAAAAGATTTGACTCTCTACACTATGAAGTATTAGGAGTGTAGAATCCCAGTCACGTCGCTCACGTCGTTCACCAAGCACAGTACAGCATGTTATAAACACTGTCGGACTGCAGGAACGCCTTCAGTAATAACAGAATCATGAGATCGACATTTCTCTTGCTTTATTGTTGTTACGTTGCATTATGTCTGTGTTTCCGTTGTCGAGCGCTCACTTCTCCCTGCTCTGCTCTGCTCTGCTCTAACATTCCCAGCAACAGGATGATCATCACTGAGCTCACAGCACAGCGCAGTGCGCATCCAACCTGCGCAAAACACACACACACACACACACACATATCTCTGTCCATTTCTGCAGTATTGTGCCAATCTTTCCCATGATGGTTTGAGGGAGTGAAACTAAAACAATAGAGGGAAGAGGAACAAGAATCCATGTGGGTTTTTTTTCTGAAACAAAACAAACCATGGAGCAGGTTCTCCAAACTACAAGCTGAAAACACACCTTATTTTAAACGTAGTTTGTTCTCTGAAGACCAGTAGGCGTGTGCTGATATTCAGTTATATCGAACTGTGACATTCAGCACACACAAACACACACACACACACAATACTGTGCCTACTTACAAGAATAAATCTTGCAATTCTACTCTAATTGTGTGAACTTTGAGGAACTACATTGAGTTAACGTTTCATGATAACGTCGTAGACTGTGTCTTAAATTACACAATCATCACTATATTCAAAATTCAGATGAACACACGGTACATTCCAATCTGGACTAATCCAAGTTTAGATGTGATGAAAGAACTTTTTTCTGGTCTACAATAAAGGTCTTACTTGCTGAAGTTATTATTCTTTGTACCGTGTACTGATGTAAACACTTTATCATTGTTTTTTACTTAATCACTATAGTAACTACACGTTTATTTGTTCTTTCTACGCATCATGGTAAAGCTAAATTGATTACATCGTACGTGCGCCGTCAGCTGAACTAACTTACACCAGTAAGTTACATTACCGTTATGCTAGCTAGCTAAGCGTAACCACTTTGATGATCTACAGAGACTCCCAATGGACACCAGCTAATGAACAGAACAGCGGGATGGTGGCGATCATCTGCAATGTCCACGAGACCAGCACTGACTAGGCCAAAGTGTGAAGACAGTAAAGACAATGTGAAGACACATGAGGGCGTACTAACTTTTGGACGGCTTCCGGAGCAGGTGAGACTGCGGTACGTAGCGACTTTGATCCGAGGTACCGACCCAGGAGTCGGTCGACAGGTTGGCGACCATTCTGTTAGAAGGCTGCGGCTTCTCCTCCACGGATGAAGTGATCACCATCGGAAAGGCTTTTGTGTGGAGCTCCTTCAAAGAATTACATCAATCAAGTTTGTTTGTTTTATAATTAAAGAAAATAAAACGATGAAACAATCACTTTGGGGGTAAGTTGTCAGGATAATCCAATCCACGTGCTGAAAAGAAGCTTCAGTATGCGTGATGTATATCCAATAGATTAGACAGAATCAAACTTAACGTCAGTGATGACGAAAGTATTCCTCAATCGCTAGCAGATTCCTGAAGTGACAACACAGATGAACGAAAAAAAAGGCACCGTTCGTTTCTTGCAATGCTGTTTCGTTTTCTGTCCGTGCTTTTCTCTTTATTACAGTAAATCTAAGGCAATGGATTGGGCTTTTAGGCAACGATGCTCATAAAAAATATAACATACATATTCATATTCAAACTACAACTCTGCAATATATATCATATATACACACACATATATATGTATATATATATATATATATACATATATATAAATATATATATATATATACACACACACACATATATATATACGCTCTGTTACATATATGGCCTATATATCTATCTATATATGTATTATATATATCTATATTTGTCTATATATATATGTACATATATACATATATATATATACGTATATATATACATATATATTTCTTTGATGGTAATGGAGTGAAATTATTTGGTTACTAAAGTTAGCTTTTCTTGCATTTTAGCTAGTTTTATCTTCGTCCTCCAGTACTGAGGAATCCAGCTGAAGACCAGTTTTGACACTGGTCAGTTTTCCAGTCTGGATATCTGAGCAGCTGAACCTGGGAGTGCTGGTGTGCTCACGATGGGGGTAAGGGGGTGGGTATCTTCATTTCCAACGCCAATTACCCCATCCTATACCTAAAAATAGCAAGGGCTTCTTAGGATTCGTGTGTTGCACCCCACGGAGTTAGTGAGTCCAAAGGGCAGATGGATGGCCTCGTCTCTTGGGGGTTTAACCTTGCAGCTATAATCCTGATAGGCGGCGAGGCAAGAGGCGCTGTTACAGTCCACACAAAGTCAAAAGCAAACATTCAAAGATGTCCAAAAGGAGAGCGGGGTGTCAAGCTCACAACCGTGTAGTAATCAGTGTAGGTTTTTGTGCATGCATAAATAAAGAATAACTAAGCAAAGTGCATAAGTGCAAGTTAAGTTATAGGCACAAAACTAATATTGAAGTCTCTGTCCATTCCAAGATAGATTGAGAAAAGATGAAACAAAGAAAAACAATTCGTCCAAACTTTAAATGAGAATATGAGCGAGAACACAAAGCTTCACTCCAGTTAGACCAGGCTTCAGCTGAGCTTGTGCTTCTTCTTGTATATGATAAAAACCAGTCTAAAACAAACCCAGGACCCAGATGTTGTCTAACAGTGCTAGATGTTCAGAGCTTGACTCCCAGCTGTGCAGAGTTGATCTTCATCACTCCACACTTCCATCCTGAGCAGTGCGCCTGTTACCCGGAGCTTTAACTGTCTCCCAGGTCTTACAGCCTCTTATTCCAAACCAACACAACAAAGCGACACCATCCTGGAGGTCTCCTGATGATGTAGATTGTTCAGAAGGATGTTGTTTCTTCTCTGTCGACCATGTTTTTCCTTCACAGCCAGGTTTAAGTTGGCGTTATTATTATTCCTTGTTGTCTATAAGCCGCTGTGGCCGGCGCTCCATCCACACCCTGTGTTGATGGACTGTACCATATGCGCTCGGAGCGCGGGGGAGGTGGATGTGACACATACAGCCTACATTCGCTCTGTGTCGTAAGCTCAGCTTTGACGCAACAACACACACTTTCAGCACTCAAAAAAATTTAAAACAAGTGTTTTTTTTATGATAATAAATAGTATTAATAATAATACACGTCTTTAGAACATTATAATCCCCCTTTTTAATATTTAGTAGTTGTGCCAAACGGTTGCTTTCCATTTATAGTAGTTTTGCAGATGGTCCAGGATTCACACAAGCTCTTATATATATACACACACACACTAGGGCAATACACACACTAGGGCAATACACACACTAGGGCAATACACACACTAGGGCAATACACACACTAGGGCAATACCTACATCACAATCACTTTAAATAAAGCCAGTGTAACCTGCTGATGTATGTAGTGACCCTCACCTCAGTGTAAACGGGGAAAACAACAACATATCGAAACTATTCTCCATAATGACATTATAAAATATATCTCGATATATTAGATAATAATTTGGCTGGTAATAAAATGTTTTATTTATTTGTTTATTTATTTATTTTCCTTTGCCCTTTAGAAGAGTTTAACCGAACTTTTCTAGCCCCCTCGGCGTGTGCTAAAGCGCGTGCACGTCACGGCTTTTCGCTGACGCGCGTTCACGTCTTACACTCTCCCTCCTCCCTTATAGCATCCCACCAAGCACCCAACTACCCCCCCCCCCCGCATTCCCGCCCGCGTGCGCGTTCGAAGGCTCTTGTTGCTAGCCGACGCCACGGCAGGCGGCGGATGATTGGTCAGACGAGACTCTTTCGCCTGTTTTCATTGGTCAGAGCGATATGTGGGCGGAGTGTAAGAGTAAAAGCGAGGCTGCTCTCATCTCCTCCCTGTTGTCTCTAAACGCAGCGCGGAGCCGAAATGGCGCTGAATGGCGCCAAAATAACTAACACACAAGACTCCAGCAGGTAAAGTGAGCTGAGTGAAGAACAACAGGGCGGTCAGAATTACACTAAACATCTCACTGTACGTGTTTATTAATCATGGTCTTAATGAGGAACAATGAAGGGCTGCAGGCGCTGCACTTTATACTGTACATCATAATATATTTCACATAAATCTCACATCCCAGTGTATAATAGGGTATAATAATAATATTAGTAATAATAATAATATTAATAATACTACTACTAATAATAAATACTACACGTGTCCTTTTTTAATAAACATTTTAAAGGTTATTTTCACTAATGGATAATAAACACATAATCTACACATATGTAAATGTTCCCTTTTCAGCATTATACCATTGCACTGTGCGAACTAATATATACAGAAAATAATTTTTTACTGTCATGTTTTACATGTAAAACTACATAAAAGTGTCCTTAAATAAAATGCTTGTTTTTGTAAATGTAATTAAAGCACAAAGCCTTTGTGATGATGATGATGATGATGATGATGATGATGATGATATCTCACTTGTTCCTACAGCAGCGTGCAAAATACAACAATCAATAAAACTCTCAATGAATCGTTTCTCACAAGGCAAAGTGTGACTCTTCATATACATCACGTTAGCAAAGCTCTGAGGAAAAAAAGAAAGAAAGACAGAAAGAAAGAAAGAAAGACAGAAAGGAAGGAAGGAAGGAAGAGGAAAAAAAAGCCAAGGCGAAGATTCCGGGACTCTCACGTGCCTCGGAGCGAAATTCCACCCGGCAACTACACAGTGTGCCATGGCAACAGCCTCGCCATTGGTCCCCGGCGCGTTTTGAAATTACCAATGGGAGGACCGGAAGCGGGTGATGCGTGTTGCTAGGTAAACATGATGCAGTGGGAAGACATGGTTATAGAGGAACTTCAACTGAGGAAGAAGAAGAAGCTAAAGGAGCGAATTACAATTACACTGCAGGGAGGTTGTGTTTCAGCTGCACAAGTGTCCCCCGCCCTTTTTATTAAACATACATTACATTACACACTCAGATCAGTTTAGACTTCACACAGCTTAAAATAATGTACCGGTCCAACTGACTGGCTTTTCCAGGCAACACACCATAAAGCGTCCTGTATGTTTATTTTCAAGCCTCTTATCGACAGGCAGAAACGGACAGATATACATCACATACTTTCCACTCTGTCCGACAACACTGAGCTTATTTAAGTCACAAGGTGCAGTTTGACCTCGGAGTCCAGGAACATTTAACATAGATAATATTAAATCTGAAGTGCTGCTCTTAAGAAATAACATGACAGATAGGGACATGACAACTCGGATGACGTTACCGAAATGGAACCATCGTATCTTTGGTCGTATGTAGATAATAAACGCCACAAAAATAAAGAGTGACACTTAAAAATAACCCTTCATTACTAAAGTGGAAATGATTTCTTTAACAATACCACATCAATAACCGTTTTATATGTATTACAGAGTGACATATCATTTGTATTAGTTTACATTTACATGTAATATTCAGTGAAAGACTGACTTCGTGTAGTATGTTGTGTTCAGTCAGCTTTAAACACTCGTCCCCTCAGCAGTCGCTCTTTATTCTCTCTCTTTAAGTTAATAAGAGAAAATAATGTCAGCTTGTCGTGTTACTGAGAAACACAAAGAAACTCCTCTGTCCTGACGAATGGGAGCGATTATTTGTATATGGGTTTGTGTGCTGTATTTGTGCACAATAACTTTGTTATACAGAATAATGATCTCAGAGCTAACATGGGAAGCAGAATGAGAGTTTAAACAATTATAAATTATACTATTATTGTATAAAGGACTTAATCAGTGAACTGATTGTGAGACCTTCTACATAGTCATATCCAGCACACAAAAGTCTACATACTTTTGAGGTCAAATTTCAAGGCATCAGAATTGGAGAAAGAGTTAGAGAGAAAAGTCTGACTGCTTACAAACACACCGTCCTCATGCAGTGTTTTACTGCTATGAATTAAGGAAGGTCGATTTTGGTGTGTGTGCTGCTCCTAGTGGCCAAACATGCTCTTCACACACGCACAGACACACGCACAGACACACACAGACCTCAAAGACACACAGACACACACACGCACACAGACACACATGCAGACACTCACAGACCTAAAAGATATACACGCACACAGACACACACACACAGACACACACACACACAGACACACGCACACACAGACACACGCACACACAGACACACGCACACACAGACACACGCACAGACACACACAGACCTAAAAGATATACACGCACACAGACACACACACACAGACACACGCACAGACACACAGACCTAAAAGACACACGCACACAGACACACACATGCACGCATACAGACACATGCGCACACACACTCACAGACCTCAAAGACACACACATACACACACAGACACTCACAGACCTAAAAGACACACACGCACAGACACACACACGCACACAGACTCACACAGACACACACACAGACACTCACAGACCTAAAAGATATACACACACACAGATACACACACACACACAGACACACGCACAGACACACACACAGACACTCACAGACCTAAAAGATATACACGCACACAGATACACATGCACACACAGACACACACACAGACACACGCACAGACACACACAGACCTAAAAGACGCACACACACTTAAGCACTATTTGGACGGGACTAGTTTTCCAAACGACGTTAGAGTTAGAATTTTTTTCAGCCGACGTCTGTCATTTCATGTATGGATTCGGACGGGACTAACATCTCTGTGTTTATTACGGAGACAGGAGTGTCTGTGTTTTACATGTGGGCGTTGCACAAGACCACATGTCCAGGATGCATGGATTGCCTATGGTCATCATATGGTTTTATATAGAACTTCTTATAAACCCACTGGAATAAATACGTTTTTATATAATTTTCACGTTATGTAATTGACTATAGAAATGAAAGTAGATATTACAGTAGCCAGTCTTAACAATTTACGTGATTTGGCTCTTCTTGTTGATTTCATTTTTTTTTTTATTTCTTCGCAAGGTTGCAAACACATTTACACCCATGTGCAGAAAGCAGAAACTTGAATACCGGTGCGCTAGGGTTAATACGGTAGTTGACGTTGACCAAAACAGACAAGAAAACGCGTTTTGGAAAAAAACATTTCCGGCAATCACAGACATTCGCATTCACACGGGATTAGATTTCTCAGAGGAGCGCCGATTTTGCTGAAAAACAGTAGGTAATTTGCGCTGGAATTTTTACACAGGTCGTGTGAGAAAAAGACAGACATGGCAGATTCGGACGGGATTAAAATCACAAAGTACGTCTGTGAAACTGAAATTCTCTAACGACCCCCTGTAAAACTAGTCCCGTCCGAATAGGGCTATACACACATGTTCTATACATAAAGCTGAACTCTGATATATACATTAGTAAATATATTTATAATTGTTTTTAGAATATTAGAATAATAAAGATATTTATTTAAACAGATGAATGAGTTTTTTAGTGCATTACTGGAGCCAACACTGAGGTTTCTCCTCAAAATTAAATAAAATGAATCTTTAATTTGTTAATATAAGTTTTATCTGCTTTAAATTAGTTTACAATGTAAATGTACCTCAGAAAATGATCTTGTGACAGACAGAATCGGTCATGATATCGATAGTAGAGCGTCATTTCCAACCAACATTGTACCCAAGCTCAAGTTATCAACACACACACACACATCTTTATCAGTTTCTATTGAGTTTGCCCACATATTTTCTCTTTTATGCATTTTTCTTTAGTTAATTTTATACTCTCTGTTCTATTTGTCATGATAGTTTGTTTATAATTTAATAATTCAGTTTGTATAAGTAAATACAGCCCAAAAGGTAAAACATGCAAAGCTGTGTGTTTACATCAAGTGCTGTTCAGTAAGAAGCAAGATGATGTCATCAAAGTGCGTCACTTTCTCTCTCTCTCTCTCTCTCTCTCTCTCTCTCTCTCTCTCTCTCTCTCACACACACACACACAGACACACACACTTGAGTTGTATCCCAGATCGTTAGTGAATGAAATTAACAGTGTGCTTAAACATATTTATTGGTTTGTAAATAATGATATCTGCCTGGTCACAGCCTGTGGCTAAGTCCAAAATGCACACTACCTTACTACACCTTACTAAACAGTGAGTAAAACTACTACATCCATCTACATTACTTTTACTAAAGTACTAAATTATTAACCTCATACACATGAGGTATAAAACAGACACATCTCACACCACATTCACGCTCAGGCACCACATTACATTAAGGGTACACTATTTAGCATGGAAGGGTGCACTCTGGGATCGGGCCAGGAGCGGTTCTCAGCTTGACCTGAAAAGCTCGTTATATTTACACTTCAAATATCACTTTTTTGTTATTTAGATACATGCACATTTAAAGTGTTTAGTGTGGTTAAGGACACGGCCCATGTTCCAGATAACAGAACATTGAATTTACACTAGTACATATTCTGTGTTTCTAAACTCTTCAACACAGTGCATTATGGGTAACACACACACACACACACACACACACACACACACACACACACAGAGACAAGAACATTGAGTTTAAACACCAAATAATTCAATTAAGTCTCCTTAAAACAGTGTGTATTCTGGTGTCTTCTACATCACGAGTGTTGGCGTGCTGCATTGTGGGTAACGTGTGGGGGACAGCAGTGGGTCAGTTGCCGCTCTCAGGGAGAGAAAAGTGGGTCAGGATGGAGAGAGAAGAGAGACACGAGTGACAGAGAGCACATGGTTAGTGTTTTATCTCTCCATGGCTCCGTCCCAAATTGCACGATGACTAAACCCTACTCTACCTAATGGGGTACGTACCAATAAAGTAGTCAGGGATTACTTTCTGATCACTATAGTGCTACTTGACCAAGTTTGGGACACAGCCCACGTGTGAGAAATTACATTTGTGTGTGCATTTCCATTTACAGTGAAGTTGTGTCCCAAACTGTGCTCCTGATTCAAAATATCACACTACCCTTTTTGAGTTACACTAGGATTGGATGAGAAGTTTGCTAGGTAGGGGAGTGTTTATCAGTGTCCTAAATTACACACTGTGAACATATAATCCTGATATCCTTTTTACCCGCTCTCTCTGTGATGTCATAGCCTCTATATAATATAATATAATAAACCTTTTGACACTGAATCTACAACAGTATTTTTCTCTTATCTCTGTAATTAATAAGACATCCTCCTCTTCCTCAATTCCTTTGTCTTCAAATGTGTGAAAAGTTCTGAGTGTGTACATTTGAGTGTGCACATTTGCGTGTGTACATTTGAGTGTGTACTTCAGTGTGTGCACTTCTGTGTGTGTACTTCTGTGTGTACCTCAGTGTGTGTACTTCGGAGTGTTAACTTCGGAGTGTGAACTTCGGAGTGTGTACTTCGGAGTGTGAACTTCAGTGTGTGAACTTTGGAGTGTGAACTTTGGAGTGTGAACTTCAGTGTGTGAACTTTGGAGTGTATACTTTGGAGTGTGAACTTCAGTGTGTGAACTTTGGAGTGTGAACTTTGGAGTGTGAACTTCAGTGTGTGAACTTCGGAGTGTGAACTTCGGCGTGTGAACTTCGGCGTGTGAACTTCGGCGTGTGAACTTCAGTGTGTGAACTTCAGTGTGTGAACTTCGGCGTGTGAACTTCAGTGTGTGAACTTCGGCGTGTGTACTACTGTGTGCTACAGTATTTAATGATGGTTTCTTCTTTTTTATTTGAATGAGATCAATAATAATAAAGCATATAAGCCTTCTATAGAAATGATTTTAATTCTAAATGGTATAAAACATAAAAACGTAATCATTAATGAAATTAAATTTACCCTTTATTCCCTGTGAGCATCGCCTTATACTCACAACATAAAAGATCCTGTCTGTCTTTCCTCCACTGTCTTCATCTCCACGTCCTTTCTCTCTGTTTGTCTACCTATCTGTGGGTCAGCTGAGTGAGAACCAGCACCAAGGAGAGCAACCACACACACACACACACACACACACACACACACACACACACAGCTATAGAGAGAAAGTGAAAGTAAGACAGAAAGTCAGACAAAGAGACAGAAAAATATAGAGAGAGAAACACAGCAAGCAGAGTGAGAGACCAACAGAAAGAAACAGGCACAGACAGACAGATGGACACAAAGACAGACAGACAGACAGACAGACAGACAGACAGACAGACAGACAGACAGACAGACAGACACAGACAGACACAGACAGACACACGGACACAGACAGACAGACAAAGAGACACAGAGACAGACACAGAGACTGGAAACATGTCCACATATGGAAACAGAGACAGCTGATGGAAACATGTCCACTAACTAACATCGTTTTTGCTCCTTAGTTTTCTGAATATTTAGAATTGTCTTAGCGCTCACTGCTAGTCACACGTCAAGAAGCCACACACTCTCCACTACACACACAATGATACTGCATCTGAAATGCTAATGCTAACAGAGAAGGACTGCATGCTAACTGGAGATATGTATTAAATAATCTGTACAGTGACTCACACGATCTGTAAGTTAAACTTATAATAAAAATCTTTCAAGTCTAATCAAGTATAATTTAATAGAAAACCTTAAGACAACTAACCATCTGTTGTATTGCACAAAGTATTGGCACCCCTCTACCATGTCCATCAGGTTATTCTCAGTACGGTGGTGACACTGACGTGTGTGTGTGTGTGTGTGTGTGTGTGTGTGTGTGTGATTAGTCAGAAATATGGCAGGTTGTTTGGTGATGCTTTGATACTTCTTTGGTTCTCAAAAAGATTATTTTATTTTTTATTTTTTTTGTAATTTTATCTTTTTTATTATATTAACTTGCATTCTTATTCTTATTTCCCATCTTAAATTTTATTACTCATGTTTTTGATGAATTTTATTTTATTACAATATACTTTATTGTCATGTGGGTTATCCCTGAGCTAATCCTGGTGTATTACCTGAAAAAAGACAGGAGATCTTGAGCTTCAGACAACACAGTTCATCAAGCTTCAGCTCTGTCACCTAAACTCACACAAGGTCCACACACAGACTTTGGCCTTCTGTAATTTTAGGTTAATCTTTTGGAAAATGCTGATGTCACAGCGTGAACCTGTTTAATGCGTGTATCTAATGTGTATCTTACTAATGCTGATTGTGTCTTGAACTGTGAGAAAGTGATTTGAATCTGAATCGACTTCAGAAGTGAATCAACTGTGACATGTGTTTGGAGTTTGCAGAGTTTTATTTGTGGATTATTGTTCATTGGTAATCTGAGCTATAGTGCTGCAGGACCGCCATGTTTCTCAGGATCTGGATAAAAGAGAGAAAACAGATGCTGGATGTGACACATAACTAGCTCTTTCTGCTCGACTCTGTTCTCTGTGCTCTTCTTGCTTCGATTTTTCACTGTTACCACATTAATAAACATGAATGACGGACTTTTAGCAGGGCGTTGTCAGCTGTACACACTCCTCACCTGTTCAGCATTTTACACTTTAACACCAAAACAAACCAGCAAATGAACCGAACTTCGCTTCGATTCAGAATCGACAATCAGAGTAATCAGAGTGAAAGCACTCTAAAGCGTTCTCCTGAACCAAAGGAAAAAAACTCACACTTTCTCACCTTCTACTAGGAGCAATAAAAAAAGCACATCCTAAACTTTTCTAATTCTAACTCAATCAGGCCGGTCTCTTCGGCCCGGGGTTCAGTGTGTGAAGTCATATTTATTTTATGCAAGATTTGCTTTAGATTAATCAACAAACACACACAAGTCTGTAAGACTGACCAACACTGAATTCTCACGATGTTATCACCAGCACTGGCGAGCGAGCTTGTTGGTAGTTCTCTGGTTCTTGATGATGAGAAAGTTCTCCGGTTCTTGATGATGAGAAAGAGCAAACCAAAAACACACCTTCATGAAGGTGTCTATGTTTTTTCCGCTCACACTTTAGAACTCAAAAAAGTTCCCACTTCCGAGCTGAGCTGAACGCAGCGTTCTCTCCTGATGTCTCCTGATTTTAACAGAGCTCAGATGAGGCAAATGTGGACTAAAATGTTATAAACACTGCAAGAAACACAGCGACATTGTGGGGCGACTTCTCCAACATCTGGATCATTAATGCTCAAGTGCACAACCGAATAATGAAACAGAAATAAAGACAATAATAACATTTATAAACTACATACACTTATACAGTCACCTTAAATTTTTGGCCACTCACATTTTACATTTTTGAATCAGAACTTCATTTAGGTGACCCAGGCCACGCCCACAAGTGAGAAACTGTGTGTGACATCGAGATCTTCGCCGTGTAAAGAGGATTTTTATCTCAGCTTATATCGTATTAGCGACAATCTGATATAAACCTTGTATTACCATTAGCACCTCGCTAACCTATCAGCGTGCTAGCTGGCCTGCTAATTAGTAAGCGCACCCTAGACTTCAATCCAGACAGAGGACACTGAGAAACGAAACAACACATCTGACCTCCGGCTCCATGTTCCTTACACACTCCTCATTAATACCTAGTCGCGACACACGAGTGTATTATGGGGAACACCAAGAATCACATCGTATGAACACAAGGAGGTCAGAATTCTGTGGATCCTGCGTGTTCTAGAATTTGGGACGAAGCCTTAAAATGGCCGGTGTTCCGTTAGGGACACTAACTAGGGATAAAGTGTAGAACTTGGGATGGGAGCGAACGACTTGTACACCCTATCTAGTGCACTAGAACGAAGAATGAATCCATTTTGAACCGGCGTTGTAGTTGAGCAGAGCCTTGCAGTGGGGTGTAGGCACATCACACACACACACACACACACACACACACACACACTCTCACACAGTATACTAAATTACACTATTATTACCGATGTATAACGGTGAATCAACCATTTTCCCACATGTTCGCACGAATTAGTGTTGGGGTGCAAATGAAATTATATTTATGATAAAAATGCTGAAAGAAATGCAACAAGCCGATAAAATATGATGGTTGACATGCAACGCTGCAGCTTTACATGAGAGAAAGAGTGTGTGTGTTTGTGTGTGTGTGTGTTGAGAGCAGGGTTTAAACACTGAAAAATTATGGGATGGAAGAAAGTCATAAATGTTAAAAATGAAATGTTATTATTGACAGATTAATAGATAAATCATCATCATCATGATGGGGATTTCTGCATGCAGTATGAATGTTGCTCACACACACACACACACACACACACACACAGACATTTATAACAGATTTTTAATAATCAGTCGACAGTTAGATGTGAGACATAATGCAAAATCCATCTGATAACGAAGCATGATCATGGCACTCATCATCGCTGCTGTCCAGATGTTAGAATCACCTGAATACCTGCTGCTGCTGCTGCATTGTAACTGCATCCTGACCCACATCTCTGTGCTTCTACTAATATTAACATGCAAAATGATGCATGATTTCGGTGCTTTTGGGATCGTACAGCATTTAAAAGGAAATCAGTTCCTCACTGACCGGCCTGCACATCATCATCATCATCATCATCATCATCATCCTCCTCATCCTCATCATCATCACATGCATGGAGATGGACAGCAGTGCTGGTGCTGCAGTGCACATTTAGGCTGTAAAATGGGTGTGTTAGAGGGGCAAACACGCTGAAATGAGGAGTGTAAATGAGCAGGGTGTGATACACACGAGTGAAACATGTACACACGTGAACAGCACACGCAGATTTCACGTTATTCGGTGCACTTTGATTTGGGGAGGTGACGTGCAGAGAAAAGGTAACGATGCAGAGGGCAAGATGACTCAAAAAGGCACATATGAATACGACCGTGTGTGTGTGTGTGTGTGTGTGTGTGTGTGTGTGTGAGATCATACCTCAGGCGGCGGCGGTTCGTTCCCAGGTTCCCGAAGCGGCAGCAGCAGCAGCAGCCATTTAGTAGCAGCGTTATTTCTGCTCGCCTCCGTCCTAAAGCTCCACAGAAACCCCGCGGAAACCCGGCCGAATAATCGGGACCCCCCCTCCCCCCGATACCGACACCCCTGTCACGGGGCGACGGGTTTAGTAAATGCTCTGTTTTGTGAAACAACACTTTTATACAGTAACTGTTATTTTGTGTAAAAGCGAAAGTCCTCCTTCTCAGTCCGAGTCCCGGCGGCTGCAGTAACAGCAGCAGCAGCAGCTCTGAGGTAAAAACGCCGGAATCACACAGATAGTCCCCGGGTTTGTTTGCTAGCCGCTGCCTCTGTTCTTTATCCCCACAGAAGCTGAGCTCACTGTGAAATAACGGCGACCCTTGTGTTAGATTCCCGTGTGTTTCCCGGTGGTGTCCGTTTCCCCTCCGGAGAGAGAGATGGATCTTATGGCTAGCTTTCTCCGGCTAAGCTAGTTCGCGTCGCCTGCCATCGGCTTTCCGTCCGTCCGTCGGTCTGATTGTGGGCTGTTGTGGTGCAGCCTGAGGGGGGGGGAGCGGGACCCAGTCAACAACATTTACATTTAAATAAACAAAAATCAAACCCAATAAAAAGTTAAAAACCGGGATGATTTCCGTGTCGCACCGCTTAGCTACAATTAGCGCTGTAAGGGAAAAGCCCCCCCTCTCAGCTGCCCGTTAATCTCGATCACTCCGCGACTGGTTCTGCGCGCCACCGACACCACGAGCGCGCACACCGCTCTAGAGCGCGTGCCCGCGCGTACCCAGGCTCGTCCACGCCACCATGCACTTCGGTTTGACTCTCCACACAAAATGGCCGCCCAAACAAACCCGAGCTGTCAGTTTGTGTGATAAATAACCTTTATTTTTATTGTCCAGCAAACTAAATAAACCCGTTTAAGTGTATAAACGCTTCAACACTGACTGCTTCAGAAGGGATTCATTCAAGGGTCATTTATGATCCAGAGAAAATATTAAATAAAAAAAAAGTATTTCTCAAAATACGCACTTTTATATGAATATGAACTATGTGACATTTTATTATATAAACTTTAGGCTTTTGTAGCTAAGTGGGTGAATTTGGATCATTAGTTTCAATGCTTCTCTTTATTTACTACATGGAAGCATCTGAAAATAAATCAACATTTCTAGCCATTTTAATAGAGATAAACAGCACAATACTGATGATATGTGTAATATTGTGTAAATGTATGAACCCACTAATGACTAAATATGATTCTGTTGATTATATATATGTGTGTGTGTGTGTGTGTGTGTGTGTGTGTGTGTGTAAAAAATGTAAAGGAACAAGTATTCTTATGTTTATATTAATATTCATATTTTTATATTATACATATTAAGCAATGCAGATAGTAATGTAATTAAAGCTGTGTAAAAAGTAATGGCAGCTCTGTAAAGTGTACTGAAGAACAGCAAACATCATAATACTGCAAAATGTCTTTAATGTTGTGAATCTGTAAAGCAAAATCTAGCAGTAACAGTGCAAATATTTAATAAATAATGTACTTTAGTTAGGCTACTGTATACTACAGTGAAGAAAATGAAATATCATTTCACTTGTGTAGCTCTAGACAAATAAATCTGTATAAATCTGACAAAAGTAAAACTAAAGTGCATAAAACATAACTGAACATTACAGGCTACATGTAGCTTATTAACATATAACTACAGGCTTGTATAGAGCACTTTACAATGTCACGTATATTCTTGTTGCTTTATTAATTTTGTGTGGAATTTTAATAATACTGAAAAGTGCAACACGATAACCAAAAAGATGTTTTTATATTTAATGTTTAAATGTCATTTCTGGATTAACAAAAGTAAAATTAGCCTCTTTGAAAGCAAGTATTTATTTGTAAGGAATGACATGTTAATTGATTGTGTTTGTGAATATAATAGATTACCTAATTAGATAACAGGAGGCGGGGCTAAAGTAGAAGGCTGAGATTGTCTGAGATTGTTAAAAAAAAAAACAGTTTATTTTGAATTACAAATAATGTTTATATCTTTGATTTAAATGTTGCATTTTTATGCAAAAACTATTTTTTGTGTCAAAGTGACTAGTAATTACGAGTAATCACGAGTGTGTATAGAGTAATAAACATTGTGTTGTGTGTATAGAGTAATAAACATTGTATGTGTGAGAGAGACAGAGAGAGAGACAGAGAGAGACAGAGAGAGAGACAGAGAAAGAGACAGAGAGACAGAGACAGCGCTGAACAGCGACACACAGCGGCTGCATAATGGAACAGCAGCAGACTTTTAACTCTTCATTTCACTTTAAACTCCTCATTTTCATCACCTGTGTTAAAACTTCACACACGCTGAGCTGAAAATACATAAAATAAAATAAATTTTGTTGTTGCTTTATTGCTCGTTATTCCTTATATCCTTTAATCCTTATATCCACTACATGTTTAAATCCACTAATAAATGTTTTAACTGGGCGAGAAATGATGAATTTCTGAATCTGGAATAAAACTTTTAAATACTTTTTATGTGAATTATTTACACTTTACTCATTTTAACAAGTTTCTTTAAAAATATAGATTTCACCATAAATGTAGAAGATCTGCAGAATGACGAGCCTCATTATTCTTTTTATTTGTAGTGAATTTTATTTTAAAACATAAACCCAGAAACATGTAATGAACTGAAGGCACTGATCATTATGCAAACATTTAAAAGTTAAACAATATAATGAGAGAATAAAAATTTACACGTGTGTGTTTACAGTCAGGTGTTTCAGTAAAGGTCACAGAGTCGTGCGTGTTCAGTAGCGTTAGGGTCTCTTATTGTTGGTGTGTTTTCTGCAGGATGACACACCAGTTGCCCTGGTCATAGTAGCTCTGCTGCACCTCCACCCCACTGACGGATGCACACAGACCCTCCAACTCTCCGTGTTGGAACACATGATAAAAACGGTGGAACACGGGACCGGGACTCGCCTTCACGTCACCTTTCAGATGCCACGGAACGAGAAGATCCTGAGATGCAAACGGCGTGCGATTGGTGTGAACACTCAGTCTGGGTGGGGTCACCTTCACACAGTCCTCCTCTGTGTCAGCTGGGTTTGAGCTCACTTTCCCAGCATGCACCTGCCTCACACTACACTCACTGTTATTCACATCCTGGTCATTCCTGCGTTCATTGGTCTGCTTTGATGTTTTTGGTTCCTTGTTCTCCTGGTTAGTTTTGAGATATTTGGATTTTTGGTTCTTGTATTCCTGCTCCATTGCCCACACGTAGATCAGGGCACGACCTCCAACCTTCAGCAGACGCACCAGCTCAGTGATGGCTGCCAGTCTTCTCTCCTACATGCACACAAACACACACACACACACACACACACACACCTATTACTAACACTGACATACTGAAATACTGAATCACAGAATCACTCGAATGCCGAACTGAATCAGTGAATCACTGAGTCTGAGCTGTGTGGTGACGTGAGTAGTGCGGCAGGTCAGCAGGAGTTTCTCTCAGGGTTATTATGGGATGTTATTGGCAGTTGTGTTCACTGACCTGTGTGGAGAAATGATGAATGACAGCGATTGACATGACGGCGTCGAAGGCAGAGCTGCGCAGAGGTACAGACAGAGCGTCACATACCACAGAGTGGAAACCTCGCTCAGCGCAGATCGACACCAA
>NC_083484.1:17046577-17049077 GCF_030014155.1 Tachysurus vachellii | reverse complement strand
GCACATTATTTACAGATATGTTCAGTTTGTTAAATAAAGATTTATTATCTAGAACCAACACTAGAACCTTTTAGCGTTAAATGCCTTCATTTTCTCAGGTTTATAATAAATAAACTCTACAAGAACTAAACACACACAACACATTAAACACCACAAACGGTTGCTAAGCTGCTGGACATCCATCCAATCAGATTGGACCGGAAGTCCGTAGTGCTGATGTACCGTAGTACCGGATACTCCATCACACCTGCGTTAGGACGCGTTATAAGCTTTTATAACACACAAACAGAAGGTGTACCTGAGTGGGCTGGAGTGCGGTGGTGATACCTTCATGCTTCAGCAGTGTGTGACAAGCTTTTATTTGTCGCTTCAGCAGCTTTTTCTCTTCTTTGGATTTTCTGATACTTTCAACGTTCTGCACATGAACCTCCATTGAGTGCGTCTGTGTGTGGAGTCCCGGGTGCAACACAAGCTAAAAACAGTGGTTCCGTTTAGGGTTTCTGTAATTTATCTGATTTCACTAAAAACAACAAAGGGAATAAATCTGATGTTCAACACACACATACACACACATACACACACACACACACACATACACACACATACACACACATACACACACATACACACACATACACACACATACACACACATACACACACATACACACACATACACACACATACACACACATACACACACATACACACACACATACACACACACACACACACATACACACACACACACACATACTCTCACACACACACACTCACACACACACACACACACACACACTCACATACACACACACACCAGTGTGCACATACTTTTGGATATTTATATTTATATATTGCAAAAAAACCTATTAACTTATTTCTAAGTTTATAATATTTAGTAATTTTTTTATATAATGAACCAATTATAATTCTAATATTAATTATCAATTATAATATTGATAAGGTCTCACACACACACAGATAATCAATTGCAATTTCTTTTGTTTGAAAAAAAAAAATCAACTCAATTAATAAACCAGACTTTAATCATTCAAGAAAAAAGCTAAATTCATAAGTTCTATATTGATGCATCACTACACATTAGCCATTAAACCTGGAAAACAAAACAAACAGCACACACACACAGAGCAATAAAGGTCTGAGATTATTTAATTAAAAAAAAAGTCCATACAGTCACATGACAAACAGAAATCTACATTTCTTTAACTCATTACGTAATTTTGGATAGTAAATAAAGTAAAAGAGACTTTGTGTGGATTAATATACTATAATACACATAAGAATGTCCTGATCGAGTCACTCTGCTGATGACAGCAGTTAGTAAAGTGAGTTGAGAGCACAAGGTCACTTCAACACTGATGTAACTGGGCAAGTTCTTCAGCAGTGAAGCAGATGAGGCTTAAAGGCAGTGCAGCCGTCAGCTGGAGGATCAGTGAAGCGGAGAAACGTCCAAACAAATGTACAGGATGAGTCTTTATTTCTTCTGTTTGGGAGGTGGTCTGAAGAGAGAACACAACACACAAGGGTTAACATCAGGGGATAAAAACCACAAGTGTTCATATTCATCAGAGACAGATACACACGATCAGATACACCTATAGCCAGACTGTGTGTGTGTGTGTGAGGCTATAATTTACATACAGACTTTTGCATGTAACTGTATATAAAGTCCCCACACACACACACACACGTCGGTCCCCACATCTGCACTACCCTAGGGAAGTGGTAGCCTAGTGGTTAAAGTGCTGAACTGCCAATCAGAAGGTTGTGAGATCCATTCCCACGTCCACAAGGCTGCCACTGCGGGCCCCTGAGCAAGGCCCTTAACGCTCAATTGTTCCGTTGTATAAAGCGAGATAAAAATGTAAGTCAGTCTGGATGCTAAATATGTTGGAGTGCAAATGTTTATGCACCCTTGGAGGAAAATGAACTCTACACGTGTACCATGTGACCCGGTCGTGGTCTCCACAAGTATTTTGGTAATGAGATCTGACCTGTAGACTCCTACGACCACCGCGTGGTCTCTCTCATACGGCTCAAGCGTGAGCTGCTCCTGAGGCTTCATGTTCTCTGCGCTCATCTTCTTCACTTCAGACGTAAACACGGCTTCAGGAGACGCCGTGGAGTCGATGCAGTTTGCCTGAAGACCATGAAAATAACAACATGAATAAAACCTTTGTGCTTCATTATAAAGTCACGTTAACATTCAACATCAGACGAGCTTCAGAACAAGTCAAACATCTTCACGTAGTTTTACCTTGATGGAGATGACAAAATGGCCTCCGTTCTTAAGGAAGTTGTGAGCGTTCAGAGCAACGATACGCGTCTGATCAGGCTGAGCGACGTCGGCAAAAATCACGTCCACCATCCCTGAGAAAAGTCAATCATACAACGGTAACATGAGTAATGTTTTTGTGTTTGTTACATAAACATGGCCGACATGTTGGACATCTGGAAGCGCATTAACACAAACGGCTCAG
>NC_083484.1:16976577-17041577 GCF_030014155.1 Tachysurus vachellii | reverse complement strand
ATTTGAGCATGCTGCTATCAGTCGGGTGGCTCTGGTGCGTCTGAGAGATGCCCTGGAAGTCGAACTTGTAGGCGTAGCGCTTGCCGTGCACTTTGGTCATGATGTTCTTGTCATAGTAGTAGCGCAGGGCACGGCTCAGCTTGTCGTAGTTCATGTTGGGCTTGCTCTTGCGCTCGCCCCAGCGCTTTGCCACTTCATCCGGGTCCGTCATCTTAAACTCGCCGTTTGTTCCCTCCCAGGTGATGATGTTGGCGTTGCCGCTGTCCGACAGAAGCTCAAGCAAAAACTGCCACAGCTGAATCTGACCTGAACCTGCAGAGCCAAGGAACATTAGAGTCGCATGAGAACAGTACGGTGTAGTGCAGCATAGTGCCATGGTGTAAGTTTGGGTACAGTACAGTACTGTGTACCGTGTAAAACACTGAGTAAAGCATTACACACTGCCAGCTTAGTCTAGTGCCATACAGTCGAGTTTAATATAATACAGTGCAGTCTTATACGCAGTGGGAAACACACCCAGTGACTCAGGAATGAGACAACTCTCATTAGCGCTGTTTAGCCTTTAATGGGAATAAATGAGTTTAATCATTTAGCCTCCTGAATATCGTATTTCTTACCTGGATTAGAGAGGCGGCTGCTGATAGGCCCTAACGCTTGGTACGGATCTAAAAATGAAAACGACGCGTTAATAACACCGTAATAATAAGAAAAAAACAACAAAAAAAAGTAGAAATAGAACAGAACCGAAGCTGAGTCCTAAATGGCAAACACCTGCACTACTCTACACCATAGACACACTGTGTGTTTGATTTTTCAACATGTAAAATGTCAGTCTATTCTGATGAAACTGGTAGAGTCACGTTACATGCGTCATGACACATCCACAGGGAACCAGCTGGAGAAACAGTGTGTGTAGTGTGTAGTGTGTAGTGTGTAGTGTGTAGTGTGTAGTGTGTAGTACTTCATTTTGTCACAGGTGGAGTTTTTACCTTGAGTGATTCTGGGTGAAGGTTCTGTGATTCTGCTGTTGTGTTGCTGCTCCACAGGGGAACCTACAAAATGACAACATTAACCAAACTGCACTGTTTTAATCTTTAATTTATTTAAACTTTATTAATATAATGAGTGACAGAAGTGACAAACACTTCAGTAGTGTGGCCTTAATCAATGACTGAACATAATAAATAAAGGTGTGTATCAGGTGTGTGTGAGGTGTGTATCATGTGTGTATCAGGTGTGTGTGAGGTGTGTATCATATGTGTATCATGTGTGTATCATGTATGTATCAGGTGTGTGTGAGGTGTGTATCAGGTGTGTGTTAGGTGTGTATCTGGTGTGTATCATTTGTGTATTAGATGTGTATCATGTGTGTATCAGGTGCGTGTGAGGTGTGTATCAGGTGTGTGTGAGGTGTGTATCAGGTGTGTATCATGTGTGTATCAGGTGTGTGTGAGGTGTGTATCAGGTGTGTGTGAGGTGTGTATCATGTGTGTATCAGGTGTGTGTGAGGTGTGTATCAGGTGTGTGTGAGGTGTGTACCAGGTGTGTATCATGTGTGTATCAGGTGTGTGTGAGGTGTGTATCAGGTGTGTGTGAGGTGTGTATCATGTGTGTATCATGTGTGTATCAGGTGTGTGTGAGGTGTGTATCAGTTGTGTGTGAGGTGTGTATCAGGTGTGTGTTAGGTGTGTATCAGGTGTGTATCAGGTGTGTGTCATGTGTGTATCAGGTGTGTGTGAGGTGTGTATCAGGTGTGTGTGAGGTGTGTATCAGGTGTGTGTGAGGTGTGTATCATATGTGTATCATATGTGTATCAGGTGTGTATCAGGTGTGTGTGAGGTGTGTATCATGTGTGTATCATGTGTGTATCAGGTGTGTGTGAGGTGTGTATCAGGTGTGTGTGAGGTGTGTATCAGGTATGTGTTAGGTGTGTATCAGGTGTGTATCATTTGTGTATCAGATGTGTATCAGGTGTGTGTCATGTGTGTATCAGGTGTGTGTGAGGTGTGTATCAGGTGTGTGTGAGGTGTGTATCAGGTGTGTGTGAGGTGTGTATCATATGTGTATCATATGTGTATCAGGTGTGTATCAGGTGTGCATCAGGTGTGTGTGAGGTGTGCATCGGGTGTGCGTGAGGTGTGTATCAGGTGTGTGTGAGGTGTGTATCAGGTGTGTATCATGTGTGTATCATGTGTGTATCAGGTGTGTGTGAGGTGTGTATCAGGTGTGTGTGAGGTGTGTATCAGGTGTGTATCGTGTGTATCAGGTGTGTGTGAGGTGTGTATCAGGTGTGTGTGAGGTGTGTATCATGTGTGTATCATGTGTGTGTGAGGTGTGTATCAGGTATGTGTTAGGTGTGTATCATTTGTGTATCATTTGTGTATCAGATGTGTATCAGGTGTGTATCAGGTGTGTGTCATGTGTGTATCAGGTGTGTGTGAGGTGTGTATCAGGTGTGTGTGAGGTGTGTATCATATGTGTATCATATGTGTATCAGGTGTGTATCATGTGTGTATCAGGTGTGTGTGAGGTGTGTATCATGTGTGTATCATGTGTGTATCAGGTGTGTGTGAGGTGTGTATCATTTGTGTATCATTTGTGTATCAGATGTGTATCAGGTGTGTATCAGGTGTGTGTCATGTGTGTATCAGGTGTGTGTGAGGTGTGTATCATTTGTGTATCATTTGTGTATCAGATGTGTATCAGGTGTGTATCAGGTGTGTGTCATGTGTGTATCAGGTGTGTGTGAGGTGTGTATCATTTGTGTATCATTTGTGTATCAGATGTGTATCAGGTGTGTATCAGGTGTGTGTCATGTGTGTATGAGGTGTGTGTGAGGTGTGTATCAGGTGTGTGTGAGGTGTGTATCATATGTGTATCATATGTGTATCAGGTGTGTATCCCATGTGTGTGAGGTGTGTATCATGTGTGTATCATGTGTGTATCAGGTGTGTGTGAGGTGTGTATCAGGTGTGTGTGAGGTGTGTATCAGGTGTGTGTGAGGTGTGTATCAGGTGTGTATCGTGTGTATCAGGTGTGTGTGAGGTGTGTATCAGGTGTGTGTGAGGTGTGTATCATGTGTGTATCATGTGTGTATCAGGTGTGTGTGAGGTGTGTATCAGGTATGTGTTAGGTGTGTATCATTTGTGTATCATTTGTGTATCAGATGTGTATCAGGTGTGTATCAGGTGTCTATCAGGTGTGTGTCATGTGTGTATCAGGTGTGTGTGAGGTGTGTATTAGGTGTGTGTGAGGTGTGTATCAGGTGTGTATCAGGTGTGTATCATGTGTGTATCAGGTGTGTGTGAGGTGTGTATCATGTGTGCATCATGTGTGCATCAGGTGTGTATCAGGTGTGTGTGAGGTGTGTATCAGGTGTGTATCAGGTGTGTGTGAGGTGTGTATCAGGTGTGTATCAGGTGTGTGCATCATGTGTGCATCAGGTGTGTATCAGGTGTGTGTGAGGTGTGTATCAGGTGTGTGTGAGGTGTGTATCAGGTGTGTGTGAGGTGTATATCAGGTGTGTGTGAGGTGTGTATCAGGTGTGTGTGAGTACCTTTTGGAACTGTCATGGCACCTGACGGCCAGCTGTTTCTCCTGCTGATTTCCTCAAAACTGTTTTCTGCATGAACACAAAAGAAGAAGAGCTGAAATAAAACTCCTGGGTTTTGAATTTAATGAATGATTAATATTATTGTATTATTATTTATATTGTTATTTTATTAAATCAGGCTTCAAAGAGCTGCTGTAGAATTTTGCACTATTAGAAATCATTGTTTTATAAATGATGAATAGTTGTTTATTAAATAGCTTTTTAATTTCATTGGATATTTCTAGGATTTTGGATGAGCAGTTATATTTATATTATTAACAACAACTGTTTGTAGAATTTCCTAAAATATTGAATGTTATTTTAATTCATTTTACATGTGACTCCAGCAAAATGTATTTATTATTCCACAAATATTCTTCCTAGACTGTTTAAAGATCAGTAACACCATTTTATTTAAGCAAAATGTCCCCAATAATTCTTATCGTTTGCTCCTCATCAGACAGGAAGTGCAGCCCTCAGGGTGTAGAGTGTAACCCTAACCCTAACCTTAACCCTAACCCTAACTCTAAATCTAACCCTAAATCTAACCTTAACCCTAACACTAACCCTAACACTAACACTAACACCCTATAAAATGTAATGAATTTTCATTTTGTCATTTTGAACACTTTTTACTACCGTGATGAAAACCAACATCACCACAGTGAGTTCACGTTAAAACTCAATATTTATAACTGAATAACAAACAATATTTTGGGATTTCTGCGTTCTTTGTTTGTGTTTCAGTAAGAAGTTAAGAAGAGATGATGGAGGGAGATTCTGCAGGAAAAGGAGGGAGGAAGGAAGCGCTACATTAAAGACCCTGCAGAAACAACAGTAGTCTGAACAAAGTGACCTATGGAGAGCTGAAGATGACCCACAGTCCCTCAGGAGGAGGGTCCTTTTGTTGCAGGTTAATGCATGTATAACAAAATAGTCAATTGTGTCCTAATGGGGCACCCAGTTTCCTGTTGCAGTGCAGCTGCTTCCTGTCTGAAACTGCAAGAAAAGTCAAATACTACTTAGCCGTCACTTTTTGTTTGGGTTGCTGAAAATCCTGAGACCATATTTTTTACGGCTCAATGCATAGTGAGCTCTGTTTTATCAAATGAACAAGTTTCTATTTAAAGTTGTTGGTTTTGTGTTGATGAAGTTTTTGAAGTGCTCTCCTAAATATCCAAAGTTCTCTTTGGTTTCTCACTTTGGTTCCTCCCACGCTTTTAGAGAACTAGTTGGTTTTGACTTGATGACATGATTCAGTAGTCCTCTACTAAATATAACTCCTTCAGTTTGGGCTCTTGTACTTTTCCCACTCTTTTGGGGAACCAGGAAAACAATATTATAACTTTAGCTGCTCGAGTCTTCATGTTGATGAAACACAGCGGACTGCGAGTCACAGACGTGACTTCTTCTTCACTTCACATAATTGTGAGTTTGTGTTTCAGAAACCAGGACTCATCACGCTTGTCAGCAGTAATGAAGAAATGTCAGCATCTGCTATAGAATCAGCATGTTGTGATGTGCACTGAGGAATCAGACACTAGTCACCAGATGTATGCCAAGATCATATGCAGCTTGGAACTCTTCCATGTTACTAATGTCCACACTGGTAGTTTGGATAAATGCTTAGAAAGATTAGCTGCAGCGTTGCTATGAGGCAAGCACGATGGTGCCCCTCATACCAAGATCTGCCAAAATTCAGCTTCTCTGACATAAACATGTAAGGATCCTGACTGATGTCTTGAAGGTTCATAGTTCTTCAACCACAAAGGTTCCATGATGCACTTATGTGCAAGTTACCTGACCTACATCCGTGCAAGTTCTTGTCCATATCTCCTGATCATTCACGTTCCCTGATACCCCAGAATGCAAGCTCAGAGAGCCCATATTTCTGCATACAAGCTGACCTTTAATCATGTAAGTTCCATGATCTGCCACCATGCAGGTTCCCTGACACCCAGGAGTGCAGGTTCTGTGACCTGTGAAACTGAAAGAACATTTGGTTGGAACTCGGTTTCTTGACCCACCACTGTCCAAGTCCAATGACTCTATGGACATCTGTTCCTAAGTTGATAACAGGTAATGACTGTTTGTCTTCGTACCTGCTCCTGTTACCGTTTCTCTTTGTTTTTGAGTGTGTCTCTGTTTCTGTCACGGCTCGATCATGATCTGGTCAACATTTCACTTGCTTTACCAATTAAAGTGCTAATTTATTCTCTCTCTAATGTTTCTGCTACTGTCACTGTAGCCCCACCCTGGAACCTTTCTCAATTCCTCAATAACTCTTTAATAAATGTAGCCCAAGTTTTGCCCCGGTTCCTGATCCCAGTCAACCCTCCCTTCAACAACCCCAACTGTTTAGGGCAAGTTAAAGTGTGGCTATGTTTCATTTTCTCATGATTCTGTCCCAGTTGACCCGCCACACTGCATCTTGTCCTCATTTACCCTCATCTTCCTTATATGGTCATTGTTTCCTGCCAAAATCAACTCACCCTCCTTTTTTTGATTGGATCATTGTTGCTTGTTTCCTCATGCTATTTATATCCTTTCTTTTTCTTGGTGCGCTTGAGACGTCTTCTGGTCTGTTTCCCCTATAATTCCTCTGCACCTTGTTTATTGTTTGTTGTTTAAGAGCTTCCTGGTTTTAAAATCAGGATTGAACGCTAAGTAAGAACACACTTTCTTCAGACCACATCACACTGTAGGACGACCAATGTGAAAGGCTCATTTGAAGTTCTTTTGTACGTAAACGTCTGAAGCTTTCAGTCTTACCGGCTTTGACCTGTAGTCTCGGTGTGGGCTGTGTGTTAGTAGGGGTCGTTGGGTACGAGAAAGTCGGACTACCTGCAGAACAAATACAACAAATACACAACAATATTTTTAATATGTCATCTATACTCTCTCTGTTTAAGTGACAAGAAAAAACAAGAGCACCAAAAGGTTATTTTCACTTTGTTGGATCTGTGGTTGACTCTGAATGAAGTGCTCATTACACAATATAACAGTTAACAGCAGCCTGTAAGCTGCCTAAATGTTAACTAGTTAACTAGTTAGCTTAGGTCAATGTCAGCTCTTTAGCATAGGTATCTGATTATCAGCAGAATGATGGACATTACATTATTACATCATAGTCAAGTTCACACTGATGATCACATGTTGATGAAGTTAGTGACCAAAAATCTCCTGCAGTAAAATATTCTAGTGGGACAGTAAACTGTGAAGGGGTTAAAATCTTGTGTGTGTGTGTGTGTGTATGTAGTGTGTGTGTGTGTGTGTTTGTCTGTATGTGCGTGTGTGTGTATGTAGTGTATGTGTGTTTGTCTGTATGTTCGTGTGTGTCTGTGGCTGTGTGTGTTTTTGTGTGTGTGTGTATGTATGTGTGTGTTTGTCTGTGTGTGTTTGTCTGTGTATGTGAGTATGTGTGTGTGTGTGTGTATGTGTGTGTGCGTGTGTAAGTATGTGTGTGTTTGTCTGTGTGTGTGTGGTATATCTGTGTGTGTGTGTATGTGAGTATGTGTTTGTATGTGTGTATGTGAGTATGTGTTTGTGTGGTGTGTGTGTGTATGTGTGTGTGTGCATATATGTGTGTGTGTGCATATGTGTTTGGGTGTGTGTATGTATGTGTGTATGTGTGTGCATATGTGTGTGTGTGTGTAAGTGTGCGTGTGTATGTGTGTGTGCATATGTGTGTGTGTGTAAGTGTGCGTGTGTATGTAAGTGTGTATGTGTGCGTGTGTATGTGTGTGTATGTGTGTGTAAGTGTGCGTGTGTATGTGTGTGTGCATGTGTGTGTGTGCATGTGTGTGTGCATGTGTGTGTGTAAGTGTGCGTGTGTATGTGTGTGTGTGTATGTGTGTGTGTGCATGTGTGTGTATGTGTGTGTAAGTGTGCGTGTGTATGTGCGTGTGTATGTGTGTGTGCATGTGTGTGTGTGCATATGTGTGTGTGTATGTGTGTGCATGTGTGTGTGTAAGTGTGCGTGTGTATGTGTGTGTGTGCATGTGTGTGTGTGTATGTGTGTGTGTGCATGTGTGTGTGTGTAAGTGCGTGTGTATGTGTGTGTGTGCATGTGTGTGTATGTGTGTGTGTGCATGTGTGTGTGTGTGTAAGTGTGCGTGTGTATGTGTGTGTGTGTGCATGTGTGTGTGTGTGCATATGTGTGTGTGTGTGTGTATTACTCTGGCGGAGGTAGTTGAGGTGTGACAGCAGGACGTCTGTGTTGTAAGGCGATGTGAGACGCATCATGTCTTCTTTCGTCATTTTGCAGAGCGTCTTGCCATCCAGTGGGAGGAAGAGGGACACGTCCACATCCACCAGGCTGTACTCTTTAATCGCCCACTCCACCCACTGACGCACATGGTCCTGAGTCCATACCTCCGGGTCTGAAGGGCAGGGAATTAAAGGAAGAATTTTACATGGAAAACATGGCTTTATTTCGGAGTATGGCGCATGACTAATGATTCTCTCTGTTTATCACAAATATTTATTTATTTATCAAATAATTGAAATGACTTTAGGTTTCAAAAACCAACAGTTTAGCAATTTAGATTTTGTAAAATTGTATTTATTCTGAAGCAGATCTAAAACTTGTGATCTTAATTTGTCTTCATCAACAACTCAAACATTATTCAGCTGTGTTTGTGTTTTCAGTGCAGTGTTGAGTGACTCAGCCCCGTGTTTACTACACAATAGTGATGTATCATTCATCGATGAGTCAAATCTTTGAGTCAACTCCTTTACATTAAGAGCTGATTTGAATTTGTTTTTCCTCATCTGACTCTTTATTTGATGTTAACTGAATCAAATAAAACTTTAAGTTGGTGATGTCAGCCATGTTAATGATAAGGTGCAGCTACGAATCAGTAACTACGTCATATTTGATGGAGAAGTTAACGAGTCATTTGGAATCTGAAAAATTTGACTGTAATTGGTGAGCTGATTCAGATGATCTGACTCACTGAAAGGAGATAAAATTCTCATCACTACACTACTTCACTTAATGAGTCACTTATAACGGGAACAGAAATCAAAGGATCAAACAAATCTGACGAATCAAACGTATTTTCCAAATTCCAAAATTTGTCCCAAGTGAGAGAGACACAGAGCACTGATGTCAGCAGGAAACTCTCTGTTAGCCAGACGAGAAAAAAACATTTAATTCCTTCTGATGTGTAGCTGCAGTCATCAAATGTGTGTGTGTGTGTGTGTGTGAAAGAGAGAACCACAACTGGTATTCTATTTACTGTGACCTTTTAAACCATATATTGAAAGAGCACACACCCAGAGTGTGAGCAGTGCATGATGGGATATCAGCCCCGTTAAGTGACAAGTGATAGATCAGTGAAATCACCTTGCTAAGTAAAAGATTTACATTGTTAGCATGCTAGTTAGCGTAGATGTCTAATTCATATTGTATTGCTTTACAAATCTAACTAGCATGTCTAAACTCATTATTAAACTAGTTAGCTAACACTAGACATATAGGACACGCTCTTATTTGACTATTATAGATATGTTTATTTCAACCTATGAGTTAAAGTCATGTGTTTAGGCTTCAGCTCTCTTTAACCAATGACAGAACACCAAAACATCGCTGTCTTCAAGTGATTAGTGAATAGTACTCTCTGTGTCTCGGCTGATGAGGACATGTCTCACCTGAAGGGTTGATAGGTGCGTGTCTCACCTGCGGGAACGATGACTCTTTTCTCCTCAGTGGTGCTCTGTGGACTTGTCCTGGGCTCCTGGTATGACGGTTGATACGGCTGTTGTCCTCCGTCACTACTGCTGATGTGACGACCTCTTTTAGCACTGCTGACCTCAACTGGAGACTCACGACTAACACACACACACACACACACACACACACACAGTTTGATCAGATTTTGATATTATTTCATTTTCCTATTCTATTTTTAGTTTTTTAGTAACCCCTGCACACGATGGTCTGGACAAGACTGGCTGATCTACAGGGTGTTTGGTTTTAGCTCACTGCTGGTAAACTAGCTCACATTATTCAGAGAGATTCAGAGTGTCAGAATCTCCATCTACAATCTCAATTTCTAGCTGTTTAAAAGCTGATTCTGAACAGAAGAAAAACCTGTAATTCACCCTGATGCAACACCATCTGATGATCAAACCAGTTTGCTAGCTGAATGTTTATTTAGTGAGTGGACGCTAATGTCTGAGGCTGAAGATTTCAGGCCTCACATTGGATCCCATCAAAAATTTGCATAACAGACGATGATTTGTCCAAAGCTATGTGGCTTATTTAGTGACATCAGAAATTGAGCTTGTCTGTAGCTCCACCCCCAACTCATTTATATTTAGTAGTTATAGGACATTGTATGTGGAAAACTGAAAGAGTGAGTTACCATATATTTTACTGGAAGACACAAAACTGTAAAATCAGAAGAGTTTACAGAGGAGTGTGTGTGTGTTTGCTGTTGATGTTACCTAGCACCGTTGATGTGTTCGTTTTTCTTCACAGGATTGCTCACTGACGTGCTCGTCCAATCAGACTCGTTACTTTCCTCTGATCCCTGTCTGAATCCGGCCTGTGCCACCGGAGACGTGATCTCGGACTTCATGCTTCCAAACGCTGGATCAAATATTGACTGATCCTCACTCACCACCGCCAGAGCTTCCTACAGTACACACACACACTCAGGGAATAAGCATGTGGTGTTTCTGGAGCAATGATATGTGTCCTATCTGAACACACTCATTGTTGATGTCTTTCCGTATTTAGATTAAACTTTATTCATGCGAGTATTATCCAGGCGGCGTCCGTTTATAAACTTAAAATATCTTAACACAGACAGGAAATGCAGAATTAGCACCGCAGTCTGCGAGGTCATCCAACACAGACGATAATAAACAGGTGGTTCTGGGGGGTCGGAGGTGATGTTAACTATGGGCTTTAATATACTGCTATGGTTTCACTGGTAGCTAGTGAGATATCCACACAAGCAGAACATACAGCATATAAATTAAAAATAAGACATTGTGTGTTTAGTTTCCTTCTTCACATGTTAAAAACTATTTGTTTCCATGTTGGTTAATTAAATCAGTTAAAATAAAAAAGCTTTGAAAAACCAATGTGCCAAAGTGAGACCCACCATCGTCCCTCACTCCTATTAAAGGTCAGCTAATCACCGTTGAAACTCATTTGCATAAAACCCACCCATGTTGTGTCACTAATGATTGCTCCACCCCTGTCTCCGGTGTAAACGTTAGACAACAACGATGCTTTATTTAATAATGAGAAACTCCTTTTTTATATTTAAAACTGAAATATAAAGAATAATCACAGCCCAGCGCCATGGTGTCTATTAGCTCATACACACATGATGTTTAATGTAAATAAAATAAAATATAAAGAAAAAAAGAATAAAAACTCATTTTCAACTCATTTCCCAAATCTTGATTTGTTTGCCAGTAAATTTTATTAGCATTCTTCATCTGTGGCTGAACTCAGTGTAGCGAGACACGTAACCTTCTCGGCAGGTTCACATGCGTCACAATAGACAATTAAACACAAAGCCCTGACCGTACGTGACTCTGAGGATTATGTTAAATACAGTAAGTTGATGATTCATACTTCATCTGCATGCAGACCCTATCATCATCATCATCATCATCATCATCTGTGAGTCTGATAAACAATGCAGGGCGTGGTCTGATACACAGCCTGCGTGGGATTCCAGTCTGCAGCGTGTGGCGAACAGTTTATGAGATTGACCGTCACAGTAGGGTCCAAAATATCTTTCATTGTGTTTTTGTGTCTCTTCTGACTGACAGATTTACTCTAAATGAGAATCTACAGGATGTGCTTGTTGCACTGATGTCTAATCTGTGACCAGCATATGAAATTAACACTAATTGTATTAGCGCATATGGCTAAAGCCTGGTGGACTGCACAGGGACAGAGATCCTTTTAAATTAGCATACTGTCTGTTTGTAAATTGTTAGCAGTCAAGATGATAGAACGATCATCTGAGAATCCTGTGGGGTGCAAAGAAAATATTCAGATAGATGTGAAAGTGTTTTAGGATGAAGAAAGATTTTGTAGTGAAAGTATTGTGGTTGTATGTAGGACTTTAGTTATGTAGTAGTTAGCTAGTTCACTGCTAGTTAATCAGCTAGTCAGTTGCTAGCAGTCCTAGTGTTTAGATAGTCACTAAACACATCAAACCTTAAGCTCTCTTTCACACACACATACACACATGCATACTTATACACTCACACACACACAGAAAAAATAAAATAAATACCATCACAAAGTCTGAGCTTTTGGACAAGGCCTTTAAAAAGACTAAACTTTTGACTTAAGACAGACAGGAAGTCAGACAAGCTTTGGTATGTAAGAGTTGCTAAAAAATCCTCTCTTTGAAGTGTGTGTGTGTTTGTGCGTAAAGCACAAACGTGTGCTATAAATTGAGAAGTGTGTGTGTTAGCCGGTGTGTGTTTATAGAGGCAGTGTGTTGTGCTGCATTGTCTTCACCGCTCGCATGCGTCACTGCTCTGAGATTCAGCGTCTCACAGGAAGTCGATCGTCCATGTGCAGAGAAACCTTTTGGCTGGAGTCAGGAGTAACGGAAATGCAGAGAGACAGGGGTCGCAACGAGCTGGAAAACCTATTTACACCCAGGTTTAGGGTGGGGGTGGGGTCACGGAGCGGGGAGGAGGCCACCTTCATCATTGTGCTGAATTTTATTATAATAACAGTATAGAATGGAGTTCATTCATCACTGATAGCAGAATTACTTCTCACTGCAAGATCACAAATAAAGTTCCCTAAACGGTGTGTGGGGTGATGATGGGCGGGGCTAGCGGCACTCACCACTGATTGGTCACGTATGAACTACTTTATTCAGCTTATGACGGCGTAGACACAAACACAGATGAGTCAGAATTCGCAAATCTGTGTGAGTGTAGATTAAATATGTACAGGATCTAAAATGATTTATAACACACTGTTAGTTTACATTTACACAATAATTATTACAGTATTATATTATTTATTTTACTGTACAATGTGTGTGTAGCTCTGGAGTTCTAGAACTCACAAACTCTCACACACACACACACACTCACTCACTCATTCACTCACTCATTCACTTGCTCACTCACACACACACACACACACACACTCACTCACTCACTCATTCACACACACTCAGTCACTCAGTCACTCACTCACTCACTCACGCACACACTCACTCACTCATTCACACACACTCAGTCACTCAGTCACTCACTCACTCACTCACTCACGCACACACTCACTCACTCACTCACGCACACACTCACTCACTCACTTACACACACACTCAGTCAGTCAGTCAGTCAGTCACTCACTCACTCACACACACACTCAGTCACTCACTCACTCACTCACACACACACTCTAAGTCACTCACTCACTCACTCACTTACTCACACACACACACTCTAACTCACTCACTCATTAACTCACTCACTCACTCACTCACTTACTCACTCACTCACACTCACTCACACACACACTCAGTCACTCACACACACACACACTCACTCACTCACTCACACACACACTCAGTCACTCACTCACTCACACACGCACACACTCACTCACTCATTCACTCACTCACTCACACACACACTCACTCACTCACTCACATACACACTCTAACTCACTTACTCACTCACACACACACACTCTCTAACTCACTCACTCACTTACTCACTCACACACACACTCTAATTCACTCACTCACTCACTCACTCACTCCCTCACTCACTCACTTACTCACTCACACACACACTCTAACTCATTAACTCACTCAATCACTCACTCACTTCCTCACTCACACACACACACTCTAACTCACTCACTCATTAACTCACTCACTCACTCACTTACTCACTCACACACACTCTAACTCACTCATTAACTCACTCACTCACTTACACACACACACACTCTAAGTCACTCACTCACACTCAGCTCTGTATTTCTCTGCAGTCTGACTACATATGCAACAGTGCAATCCATTGCTAAATATCACTTCCTGTTGTGCTGCACTGCAACTGTGACAGAAGACATTTCTGTACACTCGAGTATCACCAGCTTTATAGAATTATGGTAAGAAACGAGCATTAATCTAATTGGTTCTCAGGTGAATTCTCTCTATCAGCAACCCTGACAGTAGAGTATCTGACATCACAGCGTTACATTCATGATATGTTAACGTTTCTATAGCAACAACTCATTCACATTGGACAAAAAATAAACGGGTAAATAAACTAGTTTTCTTTAACATATATGGAAGGAGTCTCCAGTTTCAGCCCTTTGTCATGTAGGCAGACAGAAGCTCACTATCTGCAGTGTTTTATACGGACGAAGTCCTTGTATCACCTTTTCAGTCGGTGTCCTCGTTATCTCGTTATCTCCATCTCCATCAGGCTCAGTCATTTCCTTTGATAAACAAACCAAAACCCTGATATAGAGCCATGCAGCAGATCTGTATGAGAAGCTCCACAGGCATCAGGTTGACATGTAGAGCAGGCAGCATGAAATCAGGCCAGTGGAGAAGTGAAAGCACGTCCATAAAAAACACCCAAACACACAAAGGTCTGAAAGGTTACACAGAGAAGAAAGTGGCTCAGGAAAGTCACTCCTGTCTTTAAAAGCTGCTTGGTGTCTACAAACGAGTATAAAGAAAAGCAAAAAGAATGAAAATAATTCTTACATTTTCTCCCTTTACAACTGTACAGAAAATTTTTGTCTATTTTTATTCTATTTCTATTTTATCCTCATTTAATGACTCTGACAGTTTGTTCTACATTCGAATTTATTAAGTCATATTTCTTCTTTTCAGCCGTCTCTTTCTATTGGTTAATGATTTGGTTTAATGAACTAATATTACTTTACCAATCAATAAAACAGAAATATTAACCAGATTAGCCTTTTTTCTTTTAAAAATACACATACTTTTTTTTTTTGCAGGCAGCCACATTATTTTTAACACTACAAATGCTTATACAGTCAGCCAATTCATCCAGTCAGCCAATCAGGTGTCAGCAGGCAGTGAAGACTATTCCCAGTGAGAGAGTGTACACAGTGTAAGATCCTGATGAGCAGAAAAACATCTCAACACCTGAGACCACATGGAGTTCTTCAGGATCAAGACTCTGAGGCTGCAGTGGACATGAACTCACCCACGCTAACCAGACCAGTATCACACAAACCTCAACACACCCTTTCACTCGCTTTCTTTTCTTCCTTTTCTCATTATTTACTTTTTACTCTGCCACCATCTGTTCTTCTCTCTGTTCCACCTTTCTTTTCCTCTCTCTTACTCTTCCAGTTTCTCTGTCACTTTTCTACTCCTTCCATCGTCACGGTCTTTCTTTGTATCTTATTTTTACTTTATTGCTTTATTTTTGACCAATTGTATGATGTTCTTTCTTTCTTTCTTTCTTTCTTTCTTTCTTTCTTTCTTTCTTTCTTTCTTTCTTTCTTTCTTCTGCAGAGGACTAACATTCTGTGTGTGTGTGTGTGTGATATTTTATTTTTTTTCTGGCTCTAGACATTATAAATTCGAGTCAATGTAATCACATGATCAGGCAGTGTACCACACCTTAATTCTAAATGCCACACTGACCGCTACACTCGCTCTCTCTCTCTCTCTCTCTCTCTCTCTCTCTCTCGCTCTCTCTTAGTGATGAACTCTGAGCTTTAAAAGCCACTGATGCCACAACCAACTTCCTGTTCAATGAGTTTCATATCAGTGTTGCTGTGAAACCAAACATACAAACACAAAACACACAACCTGCTACAGGAAGCACAACCTCACAACCTGCTACACAAAACAGAAAATGTACAACCTGCTACACAAAGCACAACCTCACAACCTGCTACAGGAAACACAATCTTGCTACACAAAACACACAACTCTACTCGTATGAAAATGATACCAGCAGCAGTTAAGGTGGTGAGGGGTGTAGGTGAGGAAAAGGGGGCGTGGTCACGGCTTGTAGCTTCTTTACGGTTTAAATTCCTTCACACACTCATTTTTTTTCCTTTCACGTGAATTACAGAATGTCATCTTCTAATGAAACTTATTTCTTAGAAACCCAGAGCTCTGAATCACACACACACAAACACACAAACACACACTCCACGCACACACAAACACACGCACACAGACACTCACACTCACACACACACATACACACACGTACACACACACACATACAGTACACACACATACACACACACACACGTACACGCTCATACACACACACAAACACACACACATACACACACGCATACACACATACACACACACAAACACACATACATACATACACACACACACGCTCACACACATACACACGCACACACACACGCACGCACACAAACATTTCATCCAAAAAGGCTAACGATGCTAATCATGAAGGAATGCTGCTTGTCACCAATCAGCATCATGCAAAAGTGCTTCGATCTTCAGTTTTATTTAATTTATTAAAACGAGTTTTTAACCTAAAAACGAAATAAAATTAATAACGAGTCTCTGAGCGATGACTCCGCCCCCAAAACCCTTCAGATCCTAAGAGTTTTTATTTGTATTTTTATTAAGTAAGAAAGAAAGAAAACAGAATAAATAACAACAGGACAATAACAAATATTATTATTAAATAGAAAAATGTTTCTCAAAAGTTTTTCGTTCGCATTTTATTGTTTACGAAACTTAAACCCAACAAATAGCTCAAGTTCCATCACAGTTTAACGTCTAAAGTATCGGTCGTTCGTTCGATTTTAACTATTTTACATAACATTATGAAATATATATAAATCTATTTCATTAAATAACGCACCGATTTTGTAGAACAAAATTTTTGTAGGCAAAAATAATAAATATATATTTCTACTACAAATATTAAGAATTCAAAATGATAAAATATAAGGAATCATTTTCATCAAAAATTTATTTATTTCTACTTCAAAAGCCTTCTCAGATATTTTACAGTGTATATATATATATATATATATATATATATATATATATATATATATATATATATATATATATATATATATATATATAATCTTTTTGCACCTAATTTAACCTCATCATGGTAATAAGAATTCAAACAACATGGAGGACATCTTCAGCTTAGCATCTCAATTACACAAGAAGATGCAGCTTTATCCAAATCATTGATGCACATACTTTATTTTATAGAGATCAACTACAGCTCTTTTGTACGTGACTCTGGTATAAGGGCGTCTGCCAAATGCTGTAAATGTAATTTAATGTATAGCAAAAAATAATGCCACTAAATCTGCAGAAATGTCACAGCATCAGTGCAAGAGGAGCAGAAAATACACACAACATTTTAGTAACATTCTGTTGTTTCTTCAAAAACACATTTTAGGAGTTTATTTAAAGAAGTGTATCTGGAAACTAATGATAATTAAAAACGGTTCTCTGTTAGTTAAATATAATACTAATAAAAAAAATTCTATTTGTTCTTAATTGTTTTGGAATATCAGCCTGGACATGAACAGAAACATTAGGATGAAAGTCAATATTGTGTGAGATTAGAACATCACTGCTGTAAGATTTTTTCCTGAAGTGATTTTAAACGAGGGTGTGTTAAATTGTGCATTAATATAAAATACAGAACAAAGTCAGAGGTTTGGAATGAATGTATTGAGAGAGAGAGAGAGAGAGAGAGAGAGAGAGAGAGAGGTAGGGAAAGCAGAAGTTGAGCCACTGCTGATTTTGCAAACAGACAAGCAGCTGCGCTGCACAAAAACAACTGCAACCTTGCGGTTTTCACAAGTTTTAATAATTCTGATCAACAGCAGTACAAGTGTGTGAGAGTGTGAGAGAGTGTAAGAGTGTGTGTGAAGCATTTGAATGCACTTTAGCACTAAAAACTGGGTACCAAAATGGTGAACAATAAACTGGCAGCAAAAAAAGTTTTTTTTTTTTTTTTACAGTCTCTGTTTGTAGGATCTGTGTGTTTTCTTTCTCTCGGGTGTGCAGGAGCGGAAGTGTGTGCAGTGTGTGTGCGGAAAGTGTGAGCTCTGAGACAGGAAGTGTGTTCAGCCGAGATAAGGCCACCTGCATGACTGCTCGGATCATTCCTTAAAAAATGGGAAAATTAAAGAAAAAAAGGGAAAAAAGAAACAGACATGGAATCAACACGCGCGAGAGAAAATTGTGTGCTTTCGTTTCTTTCGAAACTCAAAAAGCTGTAAACGTAATTGACATCATTTTATCTGCAAATTCTCATGCAGAAAGATGCACAGATGCACACACACACATCAGGCCTCTGATTTATTCGCTTTCATTATCTTTTGCAGCTTCTTTTGTGCGTCTGCGTAAAAATAAAACCAATTTTGATCCCTTGATTCATGCCTCAGTTCCTCCACATCAGCGTTTTATCAACTGCTTTATATTTTGTTTAAAAATGTTTAAGATAAAAAAAAAAACATTTCTTCAAATCATTTCACAGTCGCCTGATGTTTCTGATAGCTGCAGGGCTTCGACGTTCTGCCATGTATTTATTTCTCATTTATTTCGCGTGCCATTATTTAATTTATTACAAACCAAAAAGATCCAGAATTAAATAAGTGTTAATGAAGGTGTTTGTTGTCTACATGTGTATATTAATCGAAGATTTTAAACACACGCACACACACACACACACACACACACACACACATTTATAGCCACATGGTACAAAATGTTCCTGTTACACAATAAAAAGTCCAGAATTAACTCTCCCACAACTGACTTAACATTTTACAACACACTTCATGAAAGCCTTACATTAGCATTACTGTGCTAACGCAGAATACATAGCCGTTATTTCAACACTGATGCTTTCCAAAATCCAGATTCACGCGCTAGCTGTAAAAAAAATTATAATAAAGAACAGAAGATTTAGCACTAGACGTCAAATCAACATTTTAACTGTAGGAAGTAATAAACACATTAATAGCCTACAGCATTGCTGTGCGCGCGCTAACTCAACGCCTTGTATGTAAAAATGTCATTAAACCCACGAGGTGTCAATTAAAGGCCTTAACAAACACGCCTGTGTCTGTGTTCTCCACTCACAATACAGAACAATAGATAAATCAGAAAACATCAGACATAAAGTAAGTCTGACTTTATGCCCAATGAGTGAGTCCTGAATGCGCGTGCTCATGGCGCGCGACACCTGCTTTCCCTCCACTTTGCACCATCACCATTATTACCGTTATTATAATGAGTATTATTAAAATTATTAGCGTGCATCAGCACCAGCGCGCGCAGTGTAATCAGTACAGTACTGCACTCCACATGTATGGACTAGAGGATGAGAGAGAAAACAAAGACAATCAAATGAAACACAGCAAAAGCGCGAGTTACCGTTTGCGGCGCTCTCCGGTCTCCATTCCGTGGTGTGTGTTTGTGTGTGTGTGTGTGTGTGTGTGTGTGTGTGTGTGTGTGTGTGTGTGGGTGTGTGTGTGTGTGTGAGAGAGAGTTTTTTATTCTGAGTGTAAAACTTGTAGCGGTTTCTTGTTGTTATTAAAGAGGCGACATTCAACCACGAACGGGAAGGAAGAGGAAATTTTATACGAGAAGGAAAAGAGCTGCATCACACACCGCCTCGTTGAAAAGAGAGAGAGAGAGAGAGAGAGAGAGAGAGAGAGAGAGAGAGCGCACACACGCATATCACATAGGCTCACACGCATGCACAGTCGCAAAATAATAATAATACTAATAATAATAATAGTAATCATCATCATAATAATAATACATCTTTACCTTAATAGTGCAGTCCATTCCGGGTGTGTGTGAGGTTCATGGAGAGAGTTAGAGAGTTTTGCGCATTTGGAGGTGTTTAGGCTGCACTGCTGCGCGCGCTTTCGCTCATTTACTCGTTGCTGCTAATTTTTTCGCATAGAGACCATAAACCGGATGGCAGGGTTTGGTTTTTTTTTCTTTGAGCTCTGCTTTCTAAATTGGGAAGTGAAGTCACACATACACACACACACACACATACACACACATACACACCAACACGAAGAAGAAGAAAAAAGTTCTACAGTCTTACTGGTGAAGTGTTTTCTCAAAACTAACAAAATCCTTATTCACAGTAATCAAAACAAAACGCGTCACGCGCGTTTCTACTTTACTTCATTAGCCATAGAGTGATTTAATATCATTTAAATACTTGTCTGGTTAAAACGACTGATTTGCATGTTTTTTTATTCACTTGTAGTACTTTTAAAGTTTGATGGCAGTTTTATGTTTATGAAAAAGATAAGAAAAGATGCTGTGCTGTGTAAATAAGAATTATAAAGACGTTTTAATTAATAACGGCCTATAATAACAATGTGGAAATAAGAAAAAAGAAATAGAAATATGCAACATAAACACTCATGTGTGGAAAATAAATTTTTTTCTGAAATAAAAAACTTTTATAGCTAAAGCTGGGATTATCCGAGGCACGTGCGTGTGTTTTACCTGAAAAGGTGAGATTTAGCTTTTTCACATCACTGGTCCTTAACCTTAAACTATTAAATCATCCTTACATCATTTTCAAATGCCTATGTGTTATATATTATATTATATTATATTATATTATATTATATTATATTATATTATATTATATTATATTATATTATACAGATGATTAAATGAAAAAGAACGAACACAAATAATTCAACACACAGGAATTGGTTCATTAAACGAAAATGGTGTTGTTGTTTTTACATTTCTCTTTTGCTGTATTTATCCGACTTGTACATGCTGGTCGTAATGAATTTACTCCAACAATTTTATTATAGAAAGACTGGACTTTAGTTATTACATTTACATTAAATTACATACTACACTGGGCTTCTGCCATTTTTAACTGTGTTAGGAAATCGACCTTAATGGTTTGATTTTTATACTAATAATATATTTAATAATCCGACTTTTCGAATGAAGTGTTGTTACAGAGAAAAGACTAAACTGGAACTAGATAGAGAGAAAATAATAAAGAAAAAGTGCGTCACTTCTCACAGATGTTTAAAGATAAAAAACTCACTTGAGATTAAAGTTTTATTAGCTAAAGCTTACGGGGGAGAATCTGTGAATCTGAGAAAGTGTAAGTGCTTTTTTATAAAAGCGGCACACAATCGTGCAAATATATATAAAAACACACAAGAGGTTAATTCTGTTTTCTCAGCTGAGGGATCTGAAGCTGTTAAAAACCTCGAGACTGTACAGGGGTCTGAGGTCAGGAGATCGTGTCTGGGATCAGAGCTTTTGTTTAATGAGCAACAGTGACGTCAGATTAGTATTTAATAATCAGCTTGATTTGTGGTGTAAACCGTATCCACCACAACTGGGAGGTTAAATAATGACTAATGTCTTTGTAAGTTAATACAGATAAATCACACTGTTACATCATACTACTGTACACTTACTACACTTACAGTTCACTAAAACAACAACAACAAGTTGCTGTGAGATATTAGGTCTGTTTTGAGTACATTTGTTTATTGGGGATGAAGTAGGTCTTTAGCTTCGTGTCATGGTAAAATGTTCTGCATTGCCTTTCTGGTTCTGTCTCAAACCACACAGGAGCTTGTCTACTGTACAGGGGAGAAGGTAAGAAGCACTGGGTGTTTTTACTGATCTTCTGTTTTTGTTTTTTCTCTCGCAGGTTTTGATTTCCACTAGTTAAGTTCAGCTCCATTGCTATAAATAATACATGAACCTAAACTAACATCTAAAACACATTGGTCACACGCAGACATGAACAGCCACAGATTTTATAAAAGCAACACAAAAGTCTCAAATGTTATTGAAAGTTAACACCAATTCTCCTTCTCATTATAGAATACCTCCTTTAACCAGAAGGAGGCGCTCATGGTGAGTTTACTGACAGTTCGTTAGCTAGCAGATTGTTGTAACATTAGCTTGTGAGTTATTCACGTTTTTTTTTCGCTAAAGTTCGGCTAGATGATTAAATTAGCATGATCATAGCTCATAAAATTGGAAACTAACGTCACGTAATCTACACATGAATTATTTCTTTTTGAGACATTTTAATATGACATAGCCATATGAGCTGATGTCTGACCTCTTGTTAAGGTCAAGTTTATAATTAGAACAGAGTCTAATCTCCCTGTAATGAAACTAGTTTATTCAGCATAGGAAAAGTTTAATTAAAATACACACATGATCGAAAATCACATGAGACTGAACGATTAGTCAGTTTTGAGAACAAACAAGATTCGAGTCAGTTTCTGTAACGTCTCAGCACAGAGCTGCTGAGTCCTGGATCCTGATTGGTCTTTAGGTCTTGATTAATTCTCTAGAACAGCAGACTGTAGTGCAGCTGCACATCACATAAATGCTGTAATTGCTGTAATTTGAGAGGAATCAAACATTTGGGGAAGTGACGTGAGATTGTTCTTATTTTTCTATAAAAAAATTTTTTCTTTCTTATTTATTTGGCTCTTATTTATCTTATTATTTATATAGTTCTTCTACCAGGGAATATTATCAGACTAATCTATTACACGTGTTGCCATGGTTACATCTCAATTAAATGTCATGTAAAGAAATTTAGTAAATATATTCTGTCTGATCGTTAGCTAAATATCGACCTGAATTAGATGTTCGGGGTTTATTAAATATGGACAACAACAAAACTGGATCGATTTATTATTGATTTATAACTCGTTTTAAATTCCAGATGCCGTTAATGAAGAGACGTCAGCCAATGAGGAACGAGTATTTACCATATTGACGTTATATAGCAGTAGTTGATAAACGGCTACTGTAGGCTGTGTTACTGCTCCGGGTGTGTACTGTGGTGTCTGTGAAGTGTGTGTGTGTGTGTGTGTGAGGTGTGTGTGAGGTGTGTGTGTCTGTATGTATGTGTGTGTGTGATTTGGGACCCCCCCCTCCTGTCAGCAGTAACCCGACCCCGACTGTTTCAGACTCGAAGCCATCACGACTCCTCACTAACTCACTTCTCCAGATGGAGTTTTTTCTCCCTGAGCTCTGGAGGGTTTGTTTGTTTTAGGCCCCCGGGGTTCGCTCTTATCTCCTCACAGCACTCACGCCGAGATTTCAGCTCCTTCTCTTCGTCACTTTACAGCCCATTGTTCTGCAGAATGGCTTCTCAAGATAAACTAGAAACCAGCAGCAACTCCTGATTAAAGCTCAAAAATCAGCTCAAAATGCAGTTTCGACTCGGATTTTTCTTCCTTCTAACATTCCTGCACTCACTTATCTTCATTCTAAAAAGGATTTCATATAGAGTTTTGTCTCAATAATGAGAAGGTACTGAACAAACACATCCTTAGTACAACTCTCATTATTGAGAGAAAACTCAGAAGCGCAATCAGCTTTAATCACCTTTATTAATTTGCTCACACAGACGATATGTGTTTACAGGTTACAGGAGATACACTAAACATAGTGTATACATATATAAACATAGACTAAAGGGTTAAAATGTCATTTTAATAAATTATTTCTATAAGCATAGAAAAATATTATATGTGTTTACATAGATTCTAGTAGAAGATATTGTACTGTAGCACTGCAGAATACTGCACTTTATCAGACGGAGTATGAAATGGTGGTCTGTTAAAGTGCAGAAATATCATCACTGCACCGTATTGTCCTCTCCACTAGGGTTTCCACTAAGAAGCACAAAAAGCAGGTTCGATAAACAAACAAACAAACAAATAAATAAATAAGATAAGATAACAGCATATTTCATTCGCCCTTTTTTAAAAACTTTTTAACAACTTTTAAACTAACATTTAATATCAATAGATTTAAAGTTTTTGTGTTATATGAATATAATATATAATATACATTCAAAATGAACAGACTATAAAACAAATATACATGTAATTATATAACTTTTTATTTTTTAGTGTTTACGATAACATTTATTTACAATTATATACAACACACACACACACATATTATATATATATATATATATATATATATATATATATATATATATAATATATTATATATTTAGAAATTCAAATTCATTATATAACATACATATTGTATATGTTATATATATATATATATATATATATAACATATACAATGTTATAAATTCTCTTATTGGCAGCGATCTTAAAGGAAAAATATAACTTTTTTGAGAAAAAATATTGAGATTAAAAAATCCGAAAATTGTATTTATTTTACTAATATTCAGTATTAGTATTAGAATTTCCTCTTCTTTATTATTATTATTATTATTATTGTTGTTGTTCTTGTTGTTGTTGTTATTATTATTATTATTATTATATGAAAAGAAGTTTAAACACTGCCTTTATTTAGATCATTGATGACTGATACTGAAGTGTAATAAATGTTGAATCAGTTCAGTCTGAAATCCTCGCGCTCGTTAAACTCATTAAACGCTTTTTAAAACCGAGCGGAAATTCGCTTCATTATAACTGATTGTTTTTCTTTCTTTGAATGACACCGTAAACAAAATCAGCGCTCGTGACTCCTGTCTGACGTCACGACGTGTTAAGTCACGAAGCAGCGCGCGGGTCACACCGAGGCACGCCCTAATCCCCCCCCCCCCTCCTGCACCCGAACCCTCTTTATAACGGGACAGAAGTGAGCGCGAGACGAAACGCAATTAAACCGTGCAGCGCTCGAGGCTCGAGGATAACGGATAACATTCGGGGGAATCTGAAGGTATCGTTTACACTGAGCGCCGGTGATTAAAGGTGTTTTGTGGCATAGTGTTTTAGTACAAAAAGAATTCTAATATTCATGTGTGAAGCTGTTAAAGTATTAATTCTGATTTTAGTTCAGTATTCAGTATTCAGTGGGATGTTCAGGTTGTTCACTAGTTTTACTACAAACTCTTTTACAATTTGTTTCTTTATTTCTTTGTTAAGTTTTGATTTACCATCTAGTACAGAATAGTACAATCTGCTGGGATTTTTATTTACTTTTTTAATTTGTTCATTTATTTACTTACTTGCCTACTATAAAACACCTAAATAATCAGAACAGATGTAGAGAACTGAGATTTTCAGTATTTATATTGCGTATTTGTTTATTTGATTGTTTATTATTTTATTATGGTGAAAAAAATGAGCAGAGTAAAAAAGATTACATAATAAAGGTGTAATACAAAATCTTAACCATACTGGGATTTATTTATTTGTTTATTTATTTGTTTATCAATTGTGTTTATAACAAGAACAATAAAAATAACTTTTGAAATTGAATAAATTATTTTTTTAACAATTAAATAAAACTTTTTTTCTTATTACTTTAAATGAATTTCCAAATGAAGTTCATTCCTTTCTTTCTGTCTTTTTCTGAAGACGTTTCCTCTGCTCTCTGTCCTCAGATGGAGATGTACCAGGCCGGTTATTACACTGAGGACTTCAGCACTCAGGAGGTTCCTGTTGGATTTGACTTCAGTTCATATGGTAAGAACCTGATGAGAAGACAGTACAGACATTTCACTGCATGTCATCCTGCGTGTTTATGTATGTGATCAATACAGTTAGAATGATTTGTGTAAGTTATATGAACAGGATGAAAGTGTGAACGCAGCCCAGTCTGTTCACATGACTCTCTCCAGATTTAAAACCATCTTTATTTCTGTTAAAACTGAGGGTTTGAGTAAATTTCTGCTTATTGTCATGTTTTATCCTGTAATGTGTACACGTGTCTTCGTCTGTCGTCACGTGATCAGTCAGTCATCTTTTTGGTTTAGATTTTTCTCTGCTCATGTTTCCTGAGTTTTCCTGCAAAACATTTCCTCTGTCCTTCAACTGTAAAGCCCTAATCTCAGCAGCTCGGTCACAAACATGGCACTGGACCTTGACACGCCACTAATTCACGAGTCGTCAGGAAAGACACAGGGTTTTTTGAGGACGCAGCGAGGACACGGGGTGCAGAAAGGCAGAGACGCAGAGAGGGGTGGCAGGTTAAAGATACACCCGGCCTTTTTCTTTTTTTTCTTGCAGCTCCCTCCCTGTTTTCCTAATCCTTTCCTCCAGACTTCCTTCTCGAACAGATTTAGCAGCCCCTCTCCTCCCCTTTTCATCATCCCTCCATCCTCGGCCCGCTTCCTCCCTTTTTTGCAGTTTAGTCTAAAGCTCGCTCAGTAGGGTGGGGTCAGTCAACCACTTGGAGAAATGACCACAGCTCTGTTCTTGTTTTGTTCCTAGATTTGTTCAGAAAGACGACAAAAGAGACATTTGAATCTTTTTTAATCTCATAAGCGGTTCATGACGGCGGGATTCATTCATTGTCATATTTCTAATAATGTACCCACAGACTACAATGGTGAAGACCTGTCCTTTTTGTTAGACAGTAAAGGATCGGGCCAGTCGCAGTACACGGACACATACGCAGAACCACACAAGGACCACATCAGCACCTCCAAAGGTAAGTTTAACACACACACACACACTCTTTACTTCCTCTGCTGCAGAGCTCCTTCAGCCTTCTGCTTCAAACATCTCAGACAGAGTCACTTCTCTGAGGCTCTTCGTTACACTGAGGGTTTTTTCTCCTTAATGTAAATCAGCTCAACTCTGGAGGCACTGAATGCTAATAATTGTAACTAAAATATCTAAAAGATTGATCCCAATGCTGGAAAATATTAATGAAATGATTAAAGTCTCAGAATCTCAGAAAACTTTCCAGCATTTTATTTTCAACACAGATAATTTTACGTCAGTTGGTTTAATCCCTGAAGGAAGTCAGAGAGATGTTTGGCGTGACTCACAGTGATTGTAAACCTCTTAGCGAGTTTCACTCGAGCTGTCGAGTCTGTGCAGCCTAGAAAACCTTGAGCTGCGACTCAAAAGGTCAAAGGTTAGCTCGCAGGTGGTGGACTCCTGGCTATGGCTGCATCCTGCTGTTTCTATGACAGATTCTTTAACATGCTGTACGTATATTATATATAGCATGTAGCATGCTCAGGGCTTAGCTTGACAGCTGCCTAGCATCCTACCTAGCAAACTGTACATGCTACAGTGTTTTAGTTATAGTTTTTTTTCCACAACACTGTGTTAATTAATTTAATTTAATCTTCTTCTAGTTAACATTATGGATTCTGGATTATTTAATCTGGACACTTTCCCTGAGTTTAGCAGCTGGACATCATACACTAATGGTGAGTGCTTCAATCTTCTAATGGAATATCATCATATCATCATAGCAGTAACAATTATTATAATAATAACTATAATATACATACATGAATAATTTCTGCGTATTCTGTACTTTATGTCTAAAATAGCCTTCTAGTTAACACTGAGTGAAGCTCCTGTGGCTTTACTGGACTCTGGACATGCTAGTTTGGTTATTACAGATTGGACCTTAGCAAAGCTGGAGTACATGTACACTGTTACTGTGGATACTGGTGTGTGTGTGTGTGTGTGTGTGTGTGTGTGTGTTTGACATCTAGATTGCGAGTGTTCAGTGTAACATGTCTCTCTTCCCTCCTCAGTTCCGGACAGTATGGTGATGGACAGACAGACAGGGGGTTTTCAGGACTCAGCCACTCAGACGTATCAGAGTCTGTTTCCTCCGTGTCCTTCGTCTCAGAGCAGCTCATTCGGTTCAGCTGCAGAAGCCAGCGGACTTTACCAACCCACCAAAGAGTTCAGTCACAGAGCGCCATCGGGTTTAGAGCATGCAGGTACAACACGCAGTGAGACATGCTGTAGATCTTTAACATCTGTATTAGCATCCGTTTGACCTTTTCACACAAACCCTAGCTAACCCCAGTCGTCATCTTCACTACAGGTGGTGCAGAGAGGAGCTACACTTTATACGAGACGGAAACCCAAAGCAAGGCTATTCCATACTGGACAGATTATTCCTCCTCGGGTTACTGCAGCCAGCTACTCGCTCATCCTCCTTCATCCTCATCCTCGTCTCCGGCTCCTCTCACGCCCGAGACGTTTTCTCCTCGTGTGCTGAAGAGACGCAACACGACGTCTCAGAGATTAGACCGAGATGGCGAGGTGTCTCCGGGGATGTCTGCTTACCCAGGTGAGATGTTTTTACATGCATGTTTTTATATGCAATCCCAATTGTCCATGATCAAGAAGGAGAAAAAACTCGTAAAATCTGGAACTCTTTAGTTTGGTTGCTTCACTGGAAGAACTTGTGTGGATTCTATGTTTCATGCTCAGTCAAAGAGAGGATTAGAAATTTCTGAAAGAATCCATTAAGGAACCTTTTTAAATGTGTAATTGAATAATTTTAAATCTGATGATCATTAGATGTTCTGTTTTCAGGATCAGGACCGATTCAGCTGTGGCAGTTTCTCCTGGAGCTTCTCCTAGACTCAGCGTGTCACACCTTCATCAGCTGGACTGGTGACGGCTGGGAATTCAAAATGTCAGACCCTGCAGAGGTAAAATAAAAAAATAACAGTAACAGTCCTCCATTTTATACCAGATTCCCAATCAGACTTTATTCATTATTTCACTTTCCACCAAACACCTGCTGAGTTCTGACTTCTGACTGGTGCTCAGGTGTTGATTAATTCTCTAGAGCAGCGGATACTCCACTGATGATAACACAGATTAAAAACTGTGTATTTGTTGATTTGGTGAAGTTTTCTTAATATGTAGGAGATGTTTAACATTCATGGAAGGAGTCTCCAGTGTCAGTCAACTTTATGTTTATACTTTTTAATAGCTGTTATAATGAAGGACAGAGCAGAAAAGTCACAACATTTAACGTAGCTAAAGAATAAAAATATTCCATGTCGTTACCCAAGTGTTTTATTCTCTTTATACTCTTATAGTCTGGTTTAGTGTACTACCTCACGCTCATATAGGGCACCCAGGAATACTTCCTTACTGTGTATTTATTTACTCAAATGAGTGTACCGCTTCATCAAACATGTACAGGACACTGAAGAGCAGACAACTGATCATGTGTCTCTTGTCTAGGTGGCTAAACGATGGGGTCAGTGCAAGAACAAACCCAAAATGAACTACGAGAAGCTGAGCCGTGGCCTGCGCTACTACTACCACAAGAACATCATCCATAAAACAGCTGGCAAGCGCTACGTCTACCGATTCGTCTGCGATGTGCAGAGTATGCTCGGGAAAAGCGCACAAGAAGTTCTGGCCAGTATGAACATCTCACCGCTGAATGCTGGATCGCAGACGCCAGTAAAGTCAGAGGAAACAGCAGACGTCTGGCAACATTAACATTGACTGTGCTAGTGAAAGGAGGTGTTCCACAAGGTTTCACACATCCTCATCAACTTCTGGAAGTGAACACATGAGCACTTGCGTCACAAGTGGACACGAATTTCATGATAACTTGCTAATTAGCTAGTGTGCTAATCAGATCAGTTCTCTGTTGCTCAAGCTGATACAAACCTTTGGAAAGTAAACTGCAGCACCACCGTCTGGATCATTCTAAAGTAACTGGACAGATCTTATGATGGCTGAGTGCACACAAGCATGAGGAAGTGGACAATGGGGAGACAAACACAGTATTGGAACACAACCTTATTTAAAGACTCCAGCATGAGATTCAGCACAGTTTCTCTCTTTTGAACAGAGAATTTTAATCTGTGGATAGCAGGTTGCTACAGAGACGACTGTGTCCACTCCAATGTGTAGAAATAATCATTATGAACTTTATATTTGCTCTTTTTTACTCAGACTCTATCAGGATATAAAGGGAGATGTTTCCAATCAACCTGCGTCCTCAAGTAATCAATGCAATCTATCATCTTTCTAAACATATTTACTGTGTGTGTGTGTGTGTGTGTGTGTGTGTGTGTGAGTGTGTGTGTGTGTACTAATGTGGTTAGCTACCTCTTTACACAACATTAAACACCAAAAGTGTTGTACTCTGAATGATGTAAGTGATTTATTTGTTCAGATCAATCATCAGATTGTGCATTAATGTAAATAAATTGTTAGATAAAAGTGTTTTGTCCATTTATTCATTTGTTTAATCTTTGAAATCTCTACACACACTCTACACACACCACTACACACACTCTACACACACCACTACACACTCTACACACACTCTACACACACACCACTACACACACTCTACACACACCACTACACACACTCTACACACACCACTACACACTCTACACACACCACTACACACACTCTACATACACCACTACACACACTCTACACACACCACTACACACTCTACACACACCACTACACACACTCTACACACACCACTACACACACTCTACACACCACTACACACACTCTACACACACCACTACACACACTCTACACACACCACTACACACTCTACACACACCACTACACACACTCTACACACACCACTACACACTCTACACACACCAATACACACTCTACACACCACTACACACACTCTACACACACCACTACACACACTCTACACACACCACTACACACTCTACACACACCACTACACACACTCTACACACACCACTACACACTCTACACACACCACTACACACACTCTACACACACCACTACACACACTCTACACACCACTACACACACCACTACACACACTCTACACACACCACTACACACTCTACACACACCACTACACACACCACTACACACACTCTACACACACCACTACACACACTCTACACACACCACTACACACACTCTACGCACACCACTACACACTCTACACACACCACTACACACACTCTACACACACCACTACACACACTCTACACACCACTACACACACTCTACACACACCACTACACACACTCTACACACACCACTACACACTCTACACACACCACTACACACACTCTACACACACCACTACACACACTCTACACACACCACTACACACACTCTACACACACCACTACACACACTCTACACACACCACTACACACACTCTACACACACCACTACACACACTCTACACACACCACTACACACACTCTACACACACCACTACACACACTCTACACACCACTACACACACTCTACACACACCACTACACACACTCTACACACACCACTACACACACTCTACACACACCACTACACACACTCTACACACACCACTACACACACTCTACACACACCACTACACACTCTACACACACCACTACACACACTCTACACACACTCTACACACACCACTACACACACTCTACACACACCACTACACACACTCTACACACACCACTACACACACTCTACACACACCACTACACACACTCTACACACACCACTACACACTCTACACACACCACTACACACACTCTACACACACCACTACACACTCTACACACACCACTACACACACTCTACACACCACTACACACACTCTACACACACCACTACACACACTCTACACACACCACTACACACACTCTACATACACCACTACACACACTCTACACATACCAATACACACTCTACACACACCACTACACACACTCTACACACACCACTACACACACTCTACACACCACTACACACACCACTACACACACTCTACACACACCACTACACACTCTACACACACCACTACACACACTCTACACACACTCTACACACACCACTACACACTCTACACACACCACTACACACACTCTACACACACCACTACACACACCCTACACACACCACTACACACACTCTACACACACCACTACACACGCTACACACACCACTACACACACTCTACACACACCACTACACACTCTACACACACCACTACACACACTCTACACACACCACTACACACTCTACACACTCTACACACACCACTACACACACTCTACACACACCACTACACACTCTACACACACCACTACACACACTCTACACACACCACTACACACACTCTACACACACCACTACACACTCTACACACACCACTACACACACTCTACACACACCACTACACACTCTACACACACTCTACACACACCACTACACACTCTACACACACCACTACACACACCACTACACACACCACTACACACACTCTACACACACCGCTACACACACTCTACACACACCACTACACACACTCTACACACACCACTACACACACTCTACACACACCACAACACACACTCTAGACACACCGCTACACACACCACTAAACACACCACTACTCACAACACTACACACACATTCGCAAATACACACACAAACACGCACACACACACACACGCGCACACGCGCACACACGCGCACACACGCGCACACACACACAAACACGCGCACACACGCGCGCACACACACAAACACAAACACACATTTCCGGGGAAAGCGCGCGCTCCGGGTTCAAGTTCAGGTTCTCTAATCAGCTGCAGAACATCTGGAGAACATCGCAATGTCAGGGGTGAGTCACTTATTGTCTCATAGAATCCGCTCATCTTAAAGTGACAAATCTGTTTTATGTATTTTATTGTCATTTATATTTGTATGGCATTTTTAAGCTATCGATTAGTGTGTGTGTGCTTTCGGTTTCGCGTTTCCTAGTCTACAGGTAACTCTTTTGCTTTCGAGGCTTTGCTCATAGAGGACAGAATTAGTCGTTTGCATGATTTTTTCAATCTTTAATCGTTTCCTAGTAAAACAACAATAACAACAACAAAGATGAGAAGATTAGAACAATAGAGATTGCAATGTGAGAGTCAAAGAAAAAGAGATGCTCAGGACCTTCAATGTAGATAAAATACTAGAAAAGTCTAGTTTCTTCTTACTCCGATTAGCTTTACTGAGCTTTAAAAGGACAACAAAATGTTTCACTGCTGCTGTTTAATAGTCGGTGAAATGCGAGAAGAAACCGCTAGATGTCGCTGTAAAGTCTCCGCCGCTCCTGCACCATGATGTAATGATTGAGATTCATTAATAAACCAGTGGAAGTATTTGGAGATAAAAATGGGCTTTTACTCAGATTTTTTTTAAATTCATATAACAGAAGTCAGTAATATGAAGATGAAGTGCATATGCTCTATGTTTAATGTAGAATTATTATGTATCATCTTAATCATTATTTATTCATTAACATAATGCTAGACACATAAAGCTAATGTGACAGATCATAGCTTCAAGCTGACATTAGCTTTACATCACTGTAAAGACACCAGACTGATTCGACAGAATGTGCCATAATAATCACATCATTTAATCTCTAAACTTATTTAAAATAAAGAGACGTGTATCAAACTTCATCTAATCCTCACTTTTTTGTTGTTTGTTTTTTCCTCATGGTCTTCAGGCTGAACACATGGAGGTATGTGAACTTCACTCACTGTAGAAACTAATTCTTCACTCAAAGATACCAAAGTTGACCTTTCCTTGTCACTGGGTGTTACTCTTACCTTACTTACGTATAGATAAAGATCTTTGAAAATAGATATATGGTTGGTATAATATCAGCTTAAAATGACTCAATGTATAGTATGGTCAAAAGTATGTGCACCCCTGAGCATAACACCTGTCTGTACAGTTTTTAGTACCATTGACAATGACAGGGTGATGTAGGTTGTGTGTTGTGGTTAGCGAGATGTTGCAAGGTGTTGTTTCATGACATTTAAGACTTACCTTAATTACTACTTATTTAGACCCTTTACTTTGAATGCCAATAAAACTTATGGACCAGAGTCATTATAATCTTTTGCTTTTCTTCAGGTGGATCAGGGGATGGGGTGCCGGCCGTGTGGTAGACATTTTTTTCTTATTTTAACAAATGGAAAATGTGCATGACTTATTTAAACCCATCTCCTTCGTGAGGAAACAAGTCACAAAAGATACCGATTTCTTTAAAAGTGGCTATAAGCCACAATCTTAACCTGAGTTGACAATAATTGAGAAGGAGAATATCGAATTTTATGGACGTAATTATTTATTCAATAATTACTTACTTATCAGAGTTTGGCCCACTGTGTGTTATTTATTACATATTAAACACTCAAAAATTAGATTGTTTAGATGATTTTAACAATTGACAATGTCTCAAAACAGCTTTACAAAACATAAGATTTATATGTAAATTTATTTAATTTATTCCTATTTATCCACAATGAGCAAGCCTGATAGTGATGCACTGTTAAAATGGTGTACGGTTAATAAAAATGATATTACTAAAAGGTTCTGTTTGATGCGTCCAGGTGCCGTCTTTATCGATCAGCACAAAGACACGCTGATACAGAGAGCCAGTTGTGTGGAACCCATTCTGGACAAACTCCTGAGCATGGGGATCATCAGTGAAGAGGAGTACCAAGACGTTAGAACTGAGAAAACACCTCAGAAACAAATGAGGGCTCTACTGACGGAGCCTATGAGATCCAGGGGAGATCGAGCAAAACAGATTCTATACAACATTCTGAAAGAGCAGCAGAAGTTTATGATGATGGACCTCGGAGTGTCATTCAATGAAAAGATTGAATAAATAAGAATTTATTCAAAGTTGTTCAGGTTGATTTATTTTCAACTAAGAACTATGAATAAAATCTGGTCATTATTTTAATAAATCAACTTTCTGTATAAAATGGAAATCTTTTTTATTGATGATGTCATTAAACTGACTTACATTTTATACATAGATGTTTTATTGCAAAAATCTGAATGTTTTCATTGGCAGAAAAAAACAATTTGTTTTTTGATCAGTGAGAAAAAACAAGATGTATTTACAAACAATGTATTTATTTAAATCTATTTAAATCTGTAATGAAATCTATTTTTTTAATTAGGAATACTTCAAAGAAATTATTTCATCTTTTCTATTTTAGTTTAGTATTGTGCAAAAAAAATAAACAGATTAACTTTAATTCCATCTGATTATCAGAAAAAGTTCTCAAAGACTTTTTTTTTGTAAATAAATATCTAAATTACAGTTTATATTTTAATATCAAACACTGCTGTTTGAAGATATTAGCATAAAACACATAAATTAAATTAAATAAATCAAATACAAAATAGGCACAAAAAAAACAACAACATTAAAAGCCATTTCTAACATTTCTGCAGTGTTTATTATTGTCTGAGAAACACATTTATTTATTCAGTTCGTCACAGATAAGGTGAATAAAGTGGTGATTTAGTCGCAATATGCAGAAAAGCAGTAAATTATAATCAGCTGATGCTGAGCTACATGCTACATAGAACACAGCTAACTTTCCTGCAGTCCTTCTGAGTGAAACTCAAGTAATGTACACTCAATAATGTAGGTTCAATTAATTTGCCTGTGCACTAAAATAATTATAACAGCATACAAATTATCACATGTCTAAATGGACTAGATACCTGATAACAGTAAATATGCTAACATACAAACACACATGTCAATAAGTAAACAAAACTGAAAACTAGCATTACGGATAAAAGGCTAACTTAAAAACTAGCGTAACTTCAAAGACGCAAATGTACAAACTATTGATAAAGTGCACAGACTAACTAAAGTAACTTTTAACCAGAGACTAAATAGATTTACAAACTAGCATTAAGGTCGATAGACTAATTTACAAACTAGCATTAAAATAAACAAGTTCACTTACAAATTAGAAGTAAAGCAACTAGATATAAATATAAATAAACTCTTTATTGATGCTTAAGACTTTAAAGATAATTCTTCTTGCAAGCAGCAAAACGCCCAGAATTCCGTATTGCTATGAAAACGACAGAAAAACACTCAATTAGAACAAAAGGAAAAAAAGTCTTATATAATAAATACATTTGATAGAGTATTAATAAAAACACTGACCGCTGCAGCTACTCCAAGTGAACTCCATCACAAGTGTCCTTCGAGTCTTTAATTAGTCTTAAAGTGTGAAGAGATCAGAGTAAAACATTAAAAACATATTTCATTGAAATGAATCACATTTTAATTGTGAAGCATTAGGCTGCATGTCAGAGAAGTGTGGAGTCCTGAAGGATCAGTCACCGGCTCATATCCTGCTAGATTAACGGAGAGTTAGCCGTTAGCATGAACACGCGTTAAATATACACACACGCGCCTGAATCCTGTCAGAACAAACAGAGATGCTAAACAATCTGACGTCTACCTCCATGTTCCGAATAAAGGAGGTGCAATTTTTTCACAATTTATTAAATTTCAATTCTGAGGTAGAAAAGAAAACCTCTCACTTGTTTTTTGCACGCAGAGCTTTTCTTGCCTCGCGATCTTCATTTTCAGCATAAATTTTTTTGTAGCAGTAAATCAGCACACCGATCAGCCAGAGCTGCAGAAAAACGATGATGACGTACATCATGATCTCTGAAATCACCGCCGTCAACTCGCGACTGGCTGAAGAGAAAAAAAATAAACTAGTGTGTTACCTCCAGGAAAACAGATCACTTTCTTTTGTATTTGTCTTGTGTTCGTCCAATTACATGCTTTCTAAAATGTATATGAAAAATTTTATACAAATAATTGACAGCATCGTTAAAAAAGAAAGGTAATTAAATGATGTTACCTTCTGCCAGGACGTTGAGCTCCACTGTTTTTTTGATGATCACGTGTTCGTTATGAAGCGGGAGGAAGAGTGTGCGCTCAAACGTGCACGTGTAAGTGCCAGTGTCATTAAAAGTGACGTTTCGGATGTAAATGGCTCCGATCTGGAGATCCGCCGTTCCTTTAGTTCCACTCCACTCGAGTCGAGACTTGAAGTCCTCATGCAGGATGGTGGAGGTCGGGTAATCATAATGGAAGATCTGCAATCAGGAGACAGAAGGTCACTGATGCTACGTTCATGTTTACAGGACATAACAATGTTGCCACTTATGTGGGTGCTAAAGCTAAACTGGTAGTTACACATGACTTCTGAAGGTAACTAAATAAACCCAATTAAAATAAAGCACTAATTTAAACTAAATGTGTTTGGTTCAGAAACTGTACCATAATTTCATCACTAATGGTCGCTACAGATGTGCTGAGGAACTAAAGAACAACCAGACAAGGAACATGCTAGCTTAAGAACACCACTTAGCATCAGGCAAAGTGTCTGAAGTCTGTGAGCACACTGACATGGAAGAACTCGTCTCCTCCGGTGGGTTTAAAGTGCCAGTCCACAGTAGCAGCGCCAATGACTTCCGCCCTCCTCTTACAGGAGATACAACCCAACAGGAAGCCCTCTCCAACCACCGCCTCAGTCATGGAGTCCACCTCAGCACAGCTACCATCACACCACCGTGCTGCAGGACATAAAACCAACACACTCTGAGTAACTGGAAACACAGCTAGGCATGATGGGAAGGTTTCTGTGCACTTCTGTTAGTGTTAATAATATTGTTTTTGTTTTGAAGTAGTGTAGAGATGATTCTCCAGTGTCAGTGCTGTAAGTTCTCTGACAGCTTCAGGATCGAGGAGTTTATGTTTCTCTGTTTTTATTAAAGAATGAAGAGAGACTGGTGCAGGAACGAGTGATTTTAACTTCGCTAACAAAATGTCAACAGGAACTAACTCATTATCACACTTACAACACTAATGTAACTAAAAATAGATAAAAAGTGGGTTTTTTTTTTGGTAACTTCTTGTATTATAAGAGAAATAAAACACTTACCAAACATCAAAATGAAGCAAAGAGACCATAGTGATCGGACCTGCGGTGACATTTTCACAATGGCTTTAAAATCGATTCATATATGAAAAGATCCGAGATGTGGAGCATTAAAATGTTTGAGCAGTGACATTTCCTCCTCAGTCAGAGTGACGTCTTCATGTCCTCAGAGTAAATCGTCTAAACAAGTCGAAGTCCTGAGTCAGGTTATTTTCTCCACTTTACAGGATTAAACTTTGCAGTAAAACTCAGTGCAGTGTGTTTTTGGGAGCGTTGTGTGTCCTCCTGTGTAGCAGAGCTAAGTTTAGCCCGTGTGAATCTGTGTGTGTTCATATGACACCGCCACCATGCTGCAGACCAACACGCAATCTGAGAAGTAGGGATCATGTCGTGGCTTTCAAGATTAGATGCAAAATTTTACACAAATATACACAAATTTCCCTCGTGTGCTGAGCTTGGAGGCTAATGGAACTAAGGAACAAAGCAGGGTTATGACAGAGATTAGCATCAGGGCCGACTTATAGCCTTATTCTGCTGTTTTATTTTCTCTTACAACAAATAAACACCATTTAACTGCTTAGTCAGGTGTCATGCTAATGGTCACAATAAGCACTGAACGTTCAGTTACTTCAGTCCTTCTAGGTCCAGTGAAAATGACTTATGAATAATAATAATACAGAACAAGAAGCTTCATATTCTAATTTATTAGTATTAGCAGCAGAAGTAGTAGCTTGTAGCGTCCAAATTATTGTGAAAATCTGTGGAAATAATCTGTATTTTAATATAATCGTCTCAGTGTGTTGTTTTTATGACTTATTTATTAATCACTTATTACTGATAAATAAATCTTTATGTTAAGCTGGGATGTTAAATTCCATTAAATTCCCAAAAATGTTTGTACGTTTGCATTAATTCAGTTTTTGTTGTTATTTGAATGTTATCTCAGTGTTCTTAAGCCACTGTAGACCAATTCTTTGTGTCCTTCAGGTTCCTCTGAGTGAAACCTGCCAAGAACTTTATTAAACACAAAATCTGACCCCCCATGTCTCTGATCTCATCACACACTTCCGCTACACACATGCTGAAGCTGTTTGTTTCTAAACATGGACTGGGGTCGTGTTTCTCGGTGTCATCATCAGTTTGTCCACTGGACGGAGACAAAGTCAAACAAACGCGTTTCTTAAATCTATACAGAACATTTTTAACCAATACACATTATTAACACTGTAATAAACATTATTAACAATATAATGAACATTATTGACCCAATAATAAACATTAAGACTGTAATAAACATTATGCAAATGTACTGATGTCACTGGATTCATGCCAAAGCATGAATGATAATCACACACACACACATCACACACACACACACGCACACACACACACACACACATCACACACACACACATACATCATATACACACACACTCACACATACACATATTATACACACACACACATCATATACACACACTCACTCACGCATAAACACATACACACACTGGAGAATCCTTCACTACATCATACACACACATCATAGACCTCTCTAAATAAATGTTTTACTAAATAATGTTTTACTGTTCTATTAATAATAATAATAATAATAATAATAATAATAATAATAATAATATAAACTATGGAATGCAGCAATTATTTAATTACTTAATTATTCTTTGTCTTATTCTTATACATTAAAAAACAGAGAAAAACACGACATAAAAGATGTAGAACTGCATAATGAGAGCGGAACAAACAGGTTTTTGTTTATTACTGTGAGTTACTGGGTGAGGAAGTTCTCATGAAGATGAAGAAGAATGAGGGGTTTCGACAGGAATTTTATTACAGAATGAAATAAACTGACCAAACATAAAAACTACTGAGGTGATAAACATGAACATGTTCATCTGGTGATCTGGTGATCTGGTGATCTGACTCATGAAGTGATATGACGCGACCAGAACATGAGCAAGAAGTCAATTAAATCTTCCTCTAGCTTTCGCTTTCCTTCAGTCAGAGGCTTTAGGTTTCGTTTTCCTGATAAGTGAATAAAAGCGTCCCCCACTGGCCGCTTCCCAAATCACAACGCTCCAGAGGATCCAGAGGATCAGACACCGAGACGCAGAACCAAAGAAGAACTACAGCAGATCTACAATCTACAACTTTCTCTTCGGTTATTTACTGGGGGCATTAAAGGGAATTAAGGTAAAATTAAAAACATCTCAAATTTATATTTTATTAATTTAATAATTCATGATTTTATTTGTCTTATACAGTCATGCTTTTGATATGACGACATGTTGCTGAGATCCACTGCTAAAGTAATGCTGACAGTATTTATAATAATAATATTAATAATAATAATAAGTTTTATTCACTTCAGAAGATAAAACAAAAACATTATTTCTTTTACACTTTACAAAATGTTTTTAAAATGTAGTATATAAGTCTCTCCCTCTTACAATCTTACACCCAATGACTAGCCATTGTTTTTATTTATAAATGATATAATTTGCATATTTATGATATTATTTGTACCATAATGTTTATCTGGGGATTTGAGGAGAGCGAGCAGGTAAACTGTTCAGCAGCAGTGTTAAGTTTCTCTTTCTCATGAAAACTTATATAAAGACACTTGATAATTTGAAGAGATTTCATGTTCAAAACCTCACCATTAAGGAGTTAATGTTGACAAATCAGAAAGCATTGTAGTATAGGTGTAGTATAGGTGTAGGTGTAGGTGTAGGTGCTGTTTATTTAAAGGGCAGCAAATTCACAACGTCATTCAAAATCAAACAATAGCAGCCTCAGAGATAATCCACAACATGAAGAACCAGAAACCAGGAAGAGCAACAACAAAAAATAAAACAACGCTTAGAAAATATTCAGGAAGTAAAACACTGAACATTACTGAACATGTTTGTGGGGAAAAAACACACTGGTTTAAACCTTGAAAGTATATAAGGGATGAACTTAAAACCTGTGAGAGCAATCAGGGGAGGAGACAGAAGATGATCCAAAACAGCAAGACTCGAGTCAATGTAAACAAAATGTAAAGACAGGACAAAGTCCTCAGTGTGAGGGACAGAGTCCTGATATAAAAATGTCTAAAGCAGAACAATGTCAGTATTGGAATGTTTTTTAGAACACATTCTGTAAATGTTCAACTCAACCTACTGTATCATTTTATATTCCAAGGACTGAACATTTCTCACTATGGGAGTTAAGAGACTTCACAGCTACATCGAGAGCAACAGTGATTTCCTGAAGCCACGCTGCTTTAGAGAAAGCAGACTCATCATCGATGGATCCAATTTGTACTACAATCTGTACTTCAGGTCACACGTGGACCAAGCACACGGTGGAGATTACGATGACTTTGAGAAAATCGTTACGCTGTTTTTCAGAAATCTCAGAATGTGTGATATTGAGCCCTACGTGGTGCTCGATGGAGGGGCCGATGTCAGTGGCAAAAAATTTGAAACCCTGAAGACAAGATGCTGCGAAAGGATCATAAGAGCCAATGCCTTGTCCAGGGGCCGCTCAGGAGAAATACTACCCATTCTGACCAAACATGTCTTCAAGCAGATCCTCGGAAAACTAGGAATTCCCTTCATTCAGTGTCTGGCAGAGGCGGATTGGGAAGCAGCTGCGTTGGCCAGCGAGTGGAACTGTCCTGTTCTGTCCAACGACAGCGATTTCTACATCTTCAACATCAAGAGTGGAGTTTTGCCCATTGATCATTTCCAGTGGTGGAAAGTGAGCAAGCTAAGACACAATAGTAAAAATTTCATCCCTACCAAGTCGTACCGTGATCTAAATCTCTGTGCTGCTTTTAACCGCATGAATAAATATAATCTTTCACTTTTTGCCGTCATTCTGGGAAACGACTACACCAAACTGGACAATAGTGCTTTTCCAAACTTCTCAAAGTTCTCAACTAGACCTGGAGCAACAGCCCAGGTCGATGGCGTACTCGTGTGGTTGTCAAAGTTCCCCGGGCCGAAAGAAGCCATCGCTGCTCTCCTCAGCCCCCTGGGGAAGAACAAGAAATCAGACAGCTTACGAAAAGAAATAAATCAGGGGATGGCAGAGTACAGACTCCGCCCCAGCTCCATTGGTCAGTTCTTCATGAGCGGAGAACCTCAGAGCGTTCCTCCAGGCCCTTTACAGAATCTTCCAGCCTGGACTCTAAAACCTCTGGCAGAAGGTAAGCTGGCTTCCACCATCATTGAAGTTGTGACACTGCAGAGGGTCATGCTGAACCCCCAGGTGGAGGACTTTGAGCTGAGCAGCAGCAGCGAGACGTCTCGTCTGATACGACAGGTGATGTACGGCATACTGCTGTGTACCAGGTGGCAGAAGGTGAAGAAAGGCAGCAGGTCTTCTGGAGACGAACAGCAGACCGATGTGGAGGAATACAGCAGGCAGAAGATGACGCTGACCAGCTCCATGGTTCCAGCTGTTCTACCCAGAGGTGTAGTGACACACCTGGACTCACTGTGGGAGGTAAAGCTCAGGGTTTATCTTCTGTACTTTTTATCATCATGATTAAATTAAACTGGTTACAATTGATTGGTTATTGGTTTATGGATTTTATATTATTAGTATTTTATTTCAAAGGCACATTATGAGAGTTTCCCACAGAGTGGATTTAGACCCTGTTTATTTCCTGTTGATTAGCTACATGCTAACCCTTGGGTGTGTCATGTCTCTCTATCTTTATACATTTCATTTCATTAAGTACATTGACATGATGCCTCAAGAATATTAAAACTTCATACACCAACACCTTACACACTAACATTCCAGGTTCATTCACTGATGCCTACACACGTTCAGGATTTCACATTTTCAAAGCTGCATCACTGCATTTACATTTACATGTGACAGACTCTTATCCAGAGCGACGTACATAAGTGCTTAAATCTCTAACATTGAATACATTAATGCTGCCTCACTAGGTTACATACTTAAGATACCATGTATGAAGCACTGAACAGATGCTCACCTTTCCAAATGTCTCAGTCTGTACTGCTGGATTGTTGAAGACTATTATTACAGTACACATTCTCTGATCTTCTCTTGTAGGAACCAGAGCATTTAAGGCTGCAGATCCTGTTGGATGCTCTCTGTGTGTCTCCATTGTTGAATTCGCTCCTCATCCCCTCCAGTCTTCAGCTTGCCATCTATGCCACAGGTTATTGGCTAAATCACGCGCAGCCCGAGCCGAAGGCTGAAATGTTCTGGGCTTTACTCATCGGATTGGTGTACGGTCACCTGTGCAGAAATCATCAGACCACTATAGGTAAAGTTCAGACTTAGATCAGAGATACTTAAAAGTTGTGTTGTGAGTATATGCTTAATGTGGTCTGATCCTCTCCTGTATACAGAGGCCAGAACAGTGGTTTCCAGACTTAAAAACTTGCAGGAGCGTAAAGGTCAGAAGCTGCTGGATCTGGGGTTTGCTCACGCTTTGTGTCAGTGGCAGTCCTGTCTAAAGGACAGCTTCAATCTGAACCAGCTGCTGAATCATCCAGTGCCGGAGCCGGAGTTAGCGAGGTACGCTCACTTCTTATCTCACACCTCAACTGAGGCACCAGGCAGCTTCACGCTGGAATGATCACACACATGAAATAGAGCAATAACAGCATCAGCAGCACTGAAGCATCTCTACACAATCATAACCTGACAGACGAGATATAGTCAGTAACCAAGAGAACTTAAAGCGGTCATGTACATGTGCTTGTGTGCAGATGTGTGCAGATGTGAAGACTCACTGCTTTAGGTCTGAGCTTGGATTCGATCCACATGGCTCGTAGGTCATTATAGATAAACTCTTAGCTAAACAGTGAGTAATGAAATCTCACCCACAGAGACCGCGGTTACTGAACAATAATAAACTACGTGTGGCATTGCAGAGAACGTACTGAATCAGTGCTGCGTAAAGATTAAAGCAGATTATTAAACATTTCGAGTTTGAGTGTGAGTGAATTGTGCTGGGGAAAAACTCAGCAAGATCAGACTCGTCTCTGCAGATGAAAACATTTACTGCTTGTTAAGAATAAAATCACCAAAGCTAATCTCCCTCACTGCACTGTGTTCGTGTGATTATCAGCCTGTACAGCGGTTCTCTAGTCCACGCCGTCGCTCAGGAGCTGATGAGGGGCGTCGAACCCGAAACCCTTCTCGCCGGAGCCTCGTTTGCCGTGGAGCTTTACCGGAATCTACAGGCCATGCTGGAGCGCGAGCTGGACGACCAGTTCATTATAAGAATAAGGACGAGGGCAGGGCCGAGAGGGCAGAGAGCGCGGTGCGATCCAGCCAATGATCTCAGCAAAATGTTCCAACATTTGACGACTGATGAAGAGAAAGATGAAGAGAAAGATGACGGGTGTGACGTGTTTTACGAGGAAACCTGCAGCGCTCGCACCAGACACATAAGCAGAGCTCACACGGTCGACCCGAGGGCCAAGAAGTACGAACGTGTGAAGTGGCGTTAGACACGACCGAGTCCGACAGAACTGATCAGACACTGCGATTGGAGTCACTTTAATCTAATTTAATTAATTCATGATAAAGGAAATTATTTGTCTGAATTATTCTGATTTTAATAGACGAAACTAGTCTGATTCTACACTCAGAAGGATCAGAAGTCATTTTCTCTCATGTTTTTATCATCTACAGAGTTTCTGCTCATATTTCTACTCCACTGTAACACTAACCAGCCTCCTTTCTTCAGTCTTACACTTCTGTTAGATGCAGAAGGATCAGATCTCTCACCAAGACCTTCATTATTTATAATTATTTATAAATTTATAAATAATTAAGAAAACATCCCCTCAGATCTGGGATGTTTTCTTAATTATTTATAAAGTGTTCAAACAAACAGAAAATGAATAACCACCCAGACAGGTATTATTATTATTGTTATTATTATTATTATTATTGTTATTATTATTATTATTATTATCAGTAGCGGTAGTTTGACTGTTGAATGGTCTAACAGGGATGGATCATTAATCCCTGTGTTTATTTTGGATTACTCAGATTATTAAAGTAAGGATCAGTTGACGTGATTAGTTGTTGTGTTAATATTAATGATGATGTAATGAAGCTAAAGGAACGTTAAGGTTCAGCAGTATTCTGATCCTGTTCTGGGTGTAATGTAGAGGTTCATCACCTTCTGCTGTTTCAGTGTCTTCTCTACAAACAGAAAACAGAATAATGAAGTGAATTTTTACTTTCTTTAATGAAAATAACCTTCATGAATAAATTGTTGAATCATTTGACGTTGTTCTAATGGATTCTGAATGAAGTGTTTATAATAAGCACACCACTGAGACAGAACACACTTCCCACGTCACACCGAGCACACTAATGATACAGAAGTGACAGAACACAAACAGAAAAAACACAAGGAACACACCAAGAAATCAAATTCTGTCTGATTCAATCCATTCAGAGCAGCTCAGAAAAACATCTCCAACAAGCAGGTGGAGCAGTGAAGAGCAGAACCTCCAAAACCTGCATCATTATCAGCTGATGGGTGCTGAGCCCTGAAGGTTCATCCAAAGAGCTGGGCACCTGCTTCCCTCGTTCCTCCTCACATACAGAAGGTGTAGACTGGTTCACCTGGAAACCTCATGTCTGCCTCATCTGCATCTTCATCCTTCTATCCACTGAGCAGCCACTCATGTATGTCCCGGTATCACACTGAGACGCTCGCCGTCCCACAGGCCGTAGGTGCTGTAGTTCATGAGAACGGAAGCACTGAGCTCCAGAGCTGCACTGGTTCAGTCTCCTCCACTGATACTTTAACACCTTTATCACCTGCACACACGTCACATCAGAGTTTCACTCGTTTAACACACATCACACAACCCACATGCAGGAGAACGAAAGAACGTCTCATACAGACACCAGAAAGGTCCAGAAACTTCAGAACCTTCAAAACCTCTCCGGAAATAATTATATAATGTACTTCAAATAATGTCTATTATAAAGTGTGTGATTTTTAAATATGAAAAAACAAAACTGCGTAAACATATAAAACATAAAGGTATCAATCTGTTCCTTATTTAATCCCTGAAAATATTTCAAGCATCAGATTAGAATATTTAGTGAAAAAAAAGATTATTTAAGGATTTCACTCCATATAATAATCAATAATTATCCTTTATATAATAATAATAATAATAATAATAATAATAATAATAATAATAATTGTTGTTTTGTTGTTGTTGTTGTTGTTGTTATTATTTTTATTATTATTATTATTAAAGGTTATTACACTGTTAAACATCTGACATGGTTATAGATTCTGTTTTAAGCACAACTGTGTTCCACTTTGTTTCTATTATTTATAATAATATATATATATTTATTTTTTATTTATTTATATTTATATATTTATTTATCATGTTTGTGTTGACGAACCTCGGAGCTTCTTCCAGACCCATGATGTAAATCTGCAGATGAAAAACCACACGGATGACCAACAGCCACCTAAAACAGAACACATTTATGACCTTGGTCCACAGCTCGTCCCCATGGCTACAGACACGTCTGTCTTACATCTTATTCAACACTTAACACATTTAAAGAAGAAGAAATCCAATATATGCATCATAAAATAGCGTGAACAATCCTGCTGCGGCTCACAGCCAGGTTTATTAGTAAAAAGACTCGGCGTGTGAAGAGGAATATCACAGTCCTGACACATTAATCTACAGTACGACACAGAATAGAAATGAGAAATGGAGAATTAACCAAAAACAAAGTAAATATAAACACTTATATAGAGTAGCTAGCGGCTAATGGATGTCAGCTGATGCGACTTAAAACTCTTTACACTGCAGCTTAGAGGAGTCAAACACAACGGTTACTAAACTGCAAAGGAAAAAGGGAACGAAATAATCAGGCTCACACAAATAGCTAATTCTGACTCATTTGTCCACTCATTGAGTCACATGTTGCTGAGAAATTCATAGAAATAAACGAAAGTAACCCCAGACTAAGCACAAGAGATTCACAAGAGATTCACCATCATGGTCTCCTTCTTCGTCTGCAAAACTATCCATTGTTTTAAATATATTATATTTGAAAGCTAACAAGAGAATAAGTGAAACGAGTGTAAAACAAAATGGCGGTCAGGAGCTCTGAGACTCATCACATGCATCAGGCTTCCTGGGAACCTCCTACTGGCACATGATCACGTGTAGATCACCAGCAGGCTTGATAGCTAACTAATTAAGGTGCATTCTGTACTGCAGGTCATACTTGTAATAATGAATCATTTTGTGGCAACTCACCAGCAAAAGCTCACAAATGTCACAAAAATCCTCCAGCTTTGTCCGACTCCACGCTCCAGCTCAGAGTGAGAAACGTGCTGTGAATCTCCCACAGCTTCAGCTCCACACTGCCTCTGGGAAATGAAAGTTGATTACTCTCACAGCTGTCTTCCTGATTCTTGTCTGTGGTTATATAAATTTACATGTACATTTACATGCCATGCGACTGAGTTCCTTTTTCCTGCACAGTTCAGATATCATTCATTTTAAATTCTTTATCAATAAAAACGTGTCCTCATACAGGATCACCTGGTCCACTACTAGTCAGATCAGACTCCCAGACACTCACACAGCTCAGATCAGACTCCCAGACACTCACACAGCTCAGATCAGACTCCCAGACACTCACACAGCTCAGATCAGACTCCCAGACACTCACACAGCTCAGATCAGACTCCCAGACACTCACACAGCTCAGATCAGACTCCCAGACACTCACACAGCTCAGATCAGACTCCCAGACACTCACACAGCTCAGATCAGATGTTCAGACACTCACACAGCTCAGATCAGACTCCCAGACACTCACACAGCTCAGATCAGACTCCCAGACACTCACACAGCTCAGATCAGACTCCCAGACACTCACACAGCTCAGATCAGACTCCGAGACACTCACACAGCTCAGATCAGACTCCCAGACACTCACACAGCTCAGATCAGACTCCCAGACACTCACACAGCTCAGATCAGATGTTCAGACACTCACACAGCTCAGATCAGACTCCCAGACACTCACACAGCTCAGATCAGACTCCCAGACACTCACACAGCTCAGATCAGACTCCCAGACACTCACACAGCTCAGATCAGACTCCGAGACACTCACACAGCTCAGATCAGACTCCCAGACACTCACACAGCTCAGATCAGACTCCCAGACACTCACACAGCTCAGATCAGACTCCCAGACACTCACACAGCTCAGATCAGACTCACACAGCTCAGATCAGACTCAGACTCACTGCTCAGATCAGACTCCCAGACACTCACACAGCTCAGATCAGACTCCCAGACACTCACACAGCTCAGATCAGACTCCCAGACACTCACACAGCTCAGATCAGACTCCCAGACACTCACACAGCTCAGATCAGACTCCCAGACACTCACACAGCTCAGATCAGACTCCCAGACACTCACACAGCTCAGATCAGACTCCCAGACACTCACACAGCTCAGATCAGACTCCCAGACACTCACACAGCTCAGATCAGACTCCCAGACACTCACACAGCTCAGATCAGACTCCCAGACACTCACACAGCTCAGATCAGACTACAAGACACACACACAGCTCAGATCAGACTCACAGACACTCACACAGCTCAGATCAGAATCTCAGACACTCACACAGCTCAGATCAGACTCCCAGACACTCACACAGCTCAGATCAGACTCCCAGACACTCACACAGCTCAGATCAGACTCCCAGACACTCACACAGCTCAGATCAGACTCCCAGACACTCACACAGCTCAGATCAGACTCCCAGACACTCACACAGCTCAGATCAGACTCCCAGACACTCACACAGCTCAGATCAGACTCCCAGACACTCACACAGCTCAGATCAGACTCCCAGACACTCACACAGCTCAGATCAGACTCCAGACACTCACACAGCTCAGATCAGATGTTCAGACACTCACACAGCTCAGATCAGATGTTCAGACACTCACACAGCTCAGATCAGATGTTCAGACACTCACACAGCTCAGATCAGATGTTCAGACACTCACACAGCTCAGATCAGACTCCCAGACACTCACACAGCTCAGATCAGACTCCCAGACACTCACACAGCTCAGATCAGACTCACAGACACTCACACAGCTCAGATCAGAATCCCAGACACTCACACAGCTCAGATCAGACTGCCAGACACTCACACAGCTCAGATCAGACTCCAGACACTCACACAGCTCAGATTAGACTCCCCTACACTCACACAGCTAAGATCAGACTCTCAGACACTCACACAGCTCAGATCAGACTCCCAGACACTCACACAGCTCAGATCAGACTCCCAGACACTCACACAGCTCAGATCAGACTCCCAGACACTCACACAGCTCAGATCAGACTCCCAGACACTCACACAGCTCAGATCAGAATAACAGACACTCACACAGCTCAGATCAGACTCCCAGACACTCACACAGCTCAGATCAGAATGGCAGACACTCACACAGCTCAGATCAGACTCCCAGACACTCACACAGCTCAGATCAGAATTCCAGACACTCACACAGCTCAGATCAGACTCACAGACACTCACACAGCTCAGATCAGACTCCCAGACACTCACACAGCTCAGATCAGACTCCCAGACACTCACACAGCTCAGATCAGACTCCCAGACACTCACACAGCTCAGATCAGATGTTCAGACACTCACACAGCTCAGATCAGACTCCCAGACACTCACACAGCTCAGATCAGACTCCCAGACACTCACACAGCTCAGATCAGACTCCCAGACACTCACACAGCTCAGATCAGATGTTCAGACACTCACACAGCTCAGATCAGACTCACAGACACTCACACAGCTCAGATCAGACTCCCAGACACTCACACAGCTCAGATCAGACTCCCAGACACTCACACAGCTCAGATCAGACTCCCAGACACTCACACAGCTCAGATCAGACTCCCAGACACTCACACAGCTCAGATCAGATGTTCAGACACTCACACAGCTCAGATCAGACTCCCAGACACTCACACAGCTCAGATCAGACTCCCAGACACTCACACAGCTCAGATCAGATGTTCAGACACTCACACAGCTCAGATCAGACTCCCAGACACTCACACAGCTCAGATCAGACTCCCAGACACTCACACAGCTCAGATCAGACTCCCAGACACTCACACAGCTCAGATCAGACTCCCAGACACTCACACAGCTCAGATCAGACTCCCAGACACTCACACAGCTCAGATCAGACTCCCAGACACTCACACAGCTCAGATCAGATGTTCAGACACTCACACAGCTCAGATCAGACTCCCAGACACTCACACAGCTCAGATCAGACTCCCAGACACTCACACAGCTCAGATCAGACTCCCGGACACTCACACAGCTCAGATCAGACTCCCAGACACTCACACAGCTCAGATCAGACTCCCAGACACTCACACAGCTCAGATCAGACTCCCAGACACTCACACAGCTCAGATCAGACTCCCAGACACTCACACAGCTCAGATCAGACTCCCAGACACTCACACAGCTCAGATCAGATGTTCAGACACTCACACAGCTCAGATCAGATGTTCAGACACTCACACAGCTCAGATCAGACTCCCAGACACTCACACAGCTCAGATCAGACTCCCAGACACTCACACAGCTCAGATCAGACTCCCAGACACTCACACAGCTCAGATCAGACTCCCAGACACTCACACAGCTCAGATCAGATGTTCAGACACTCACACAGCTCAGATCAGACTCCCAGACACTCACACAGCTCAGATCAGACTCCCAGACACTCACACAGCTCAGATCAGACTCCCAGACACTCACACAGCTCAGATCAGACTCCCAGACACTCACACAGCTCAGATCAGACTCCGAGACACTCACACAGCTCAGATCAGACTCCCAGACACTCACACAGCTCAGATCAGACTCCCAGACACTCACAAAACTCAGATCAGATGTTCAGACACTCACACAGCTCAGATCAGACTCCCAGACACTCACACAGCTCAGATCAGATGTTCAGACACTCACACAGCTCAGATCAGACTCCCAGACACTCACACAGCTCAGATCAGATGTTCAGACACTCACACAGCTCAGATCAGACTCCCAGACACTCACACAGCTCAGATCAGACTCCCAGACACTCACACAGCTCAGATCAGACTCCCAGACACTCACACAGCTCAGATCAGACTCCCAGACACTCACACAGCTCAGATCAGACTCCCAGACACTCACACAGCTCAGATCAGATGTTCAGACACTCACACAGCTCAGATCAGACTCCCAGACACTCACACAGCTCAGATCAGATGTTCAGACACTCACACAGCTCAGATCAGACTCCGAGACACACACACAGCTCAGATCAGACTCCCAGACACTCACACAGCTCAGATCAGACTTCCAGACACTCACACAGCTCAGATCAGACTCCCAGACACTCACACAGCTCAGATCAGACACTCACACAGCTCAGATCAGACTCCGAGACACTCACACAGCTCAGATCAGACTCCCAGACACTCACACAGCTCAGATCAGACTCCCAGACACTCACACAGCTCAGATCAGACTCCCAGACACTCACACAGCTCAGATCAGACGTCCAGGGAAAGAGTTTATTTCTTCTTCTGACTGATGTAGAAGATGAAACACGTCATCTATATGAACTTCACTCTAACACTATTTAAGGTGCAACACACACACACACATCACACACACACACACACATCTCACACACACACACACATCACACACACACATACATCACACACACACATACATCTCACACACACATACATCTCACACACACACACACACACACACACACACACACACACACACGCACACACACACACACACACACACATCACACACACATCACATCACACACACACACACACATCACACACACACACACACACACATCACACACACACACACATACATTACTCACACACACATCACACACACACACACACACACACACACATCACACACACACACACACATCACACACATCACACACTTTCACACAGCTCTAAAATAGAAGATGAAACACGTCATCTATATGAACTTCACTCTAACACTATTTAAGGTGCAACACACACACACATCACACACACACACACACATCTCACACACACACACATCACACACACATACATCACACACACACACACACACGCACACACACATCACACACATACACACATCACATCACACACACACATCACACACACACACAACACACACACACACATCACACACACACACACACATCTCACACACACACACACACATCACACACACACATACATCACACACACACATACATCTCACACACACATACATCTCACACACACACACACACACACACACACACACACGCACACACACACACACACACATCACACACACATCACATCACACACACACACACACACATCACACACACACACACACACATCACACACACACACATACATTACTCACACACACATCACACACACACACACACACACACACATCACACACACACACACACATCACACACATCACACACTTTCACACAGCTCTAAAATAGAAGATGAAACACGTCATCTATATGAACTTCACTCTAACACTATTTAAGGTGCAACACACACACACACATCACACACACATACATCACACACACACACACACACGCACACACACATCACACACATACACACATCACATCACACACACACATCACACACACACACACGCACACACACACACACACACACACATCACACACACATCACATCACACACACACACACACATCACACACACACACACACACATCACACACACACACACATACATTACTCACACACACACACACACACATCACACACACACACACACATCACACACATCACACACTTTCACACAGCTCTAAAATAGAAGATGAAACACGTCATCTATATGAACTTCACTCTAACACTATTTAAGGTGCAACACACACACACATCACACACACACACACACATCTCACACACACACACATCACACACACATACATCACACACACACACACACACGCACACACACATCACACACATACACACATCACATCACACACACACATCACACACACACACACAACACACACACACACATCACACACACACACACACATCTCACACACACACACACACATCACACACACACATACATCACACACACACATACATCTCACACACACATACATCTCACACACACACACACACACACACACACACACACGCACACACACACACACACACACACACATCACACACACATCACATCACACACACACACACACACATCACACACACACACACACATCACACACACACATACATTACTCACACACACATCACACACACACACACACACACACACACATCACACACACACACACACACACACACATCACACACATCACACACTTTCACACAGCTCTAAAATAGAAGATGAAACACGTCATCTATATGAACTTCACTCTAACACTATTTAAGGTGCAACACACACACACACATCACACACACACACACACATCTCACACACACACACATCACACACACATACATCACACACACACACACACACGCACACACACATCACACACATACACACATCACATCACACACACACATCACACACACACACATCACACACACACACACACACACATCACACACACACACATACATTACACACACACACACATCACACATCACACACACACACATCACACACACATCACACACACACACACATCACACACTTTCACACAGCTCTAAAATCATGGGTGTGAAGATGGTTCATAACTTTGATTAAAATACTATTAAAGGAAAGTTTTCTCATTACAATTATTATTATTTCTCATGGCATCTTGTATTTAAGCCTGAATCAGTTTTCTTTTTGTCGTGTTGTGTATAATATCATAACAGACACTGTTCCAAGCCGACAAACGATGGTTGTGGTTGTAGACGATTGGTCTAAAACAGGGGTCACCAACCTTTTTAAGACTGAGGGCTACTTTAAGGGAACTGAGTAGTACGAAGGGCTACCTGTTTGATACAAACTTCCTCAATAGCAAAATTGCACAGACCACTTTTTAATAATAAAAATAATACTAATAATAATAATATGGTGAAGAGACTGCTTACATGTCAATGTTAATTATTCCCCACAATTATTAACAATGATTTATACAACAATGACGGTAATAATATTTAAACATGCAACATTTATTTATGTTTATCTGTTCCAACATTTGAAAGTCAGGAAGTAATGTCAAGGAAATCATTAATCAAGTCACAACAAGTTATCTAGTATTTTTTTGAACAATTTTTCACATTTCTGTGCACCATTTTTAGTATAATGTTTTGTGTTTTCAATGAACACGTTATCTCTTTTTTGTCTGTAAACGTCTGTTAGTGAGAAGCCTGGCACTGCATTCTGCTCACCATTGTACTGTAATCTGGTGAATAATTTGACACTGCAAGTCTGAGTGAGTCTATGTGTAAATGTACATCAGTAAGGTGTGTTCTGGGTTTGTTCTTGATAAAGTTCATGTTAGAAAAGGCTGATTCACAGAGATAGGTTGAACCAAAAAGGCAGGAAACTTTCATAGCTGCTGTGCTTTACACCACTGTACTTTTCTGTGTCCACAAGGCACCAAAAGTTTGATGCAGACTGATGGGCTTTGAGGTGAAGGTCATTTTGCAACGTTAGGATTTCTATCTCTACCTTTCCAGCATCCAATTTGAACAGAGCACTTAGTTGCTCAGCAGTGCATGTCATGTCCACTTGCATGAAAGGATTTTTAACGTCTTTTTCTGTCCTTAATGCGCTGCTGGGTGGGTAGTTAGCATTGAAACTTTCGTCACATGTACTGAAGTGTCTTGCCACATTGTGCCGCTTTGCCGTCGCAACAGTCGTCCCGCAAATGAGACACACACACTTTTCTTTGACTGGCGTAAAAAAGAACTCTTCCTCCCAAACACCATGAAAAATGTATGTTTTCTGTCACTTTTCTGCCATGTTTTTGGGGGTAAATCACAACTGACTCCTCATTGTTGCTGCACAGCTTCCTTGTGTCAGGAGTCGGACGTGACGTGCGCACAATATTGACATTTGACTTCAGAAAAGGCCAAAGTTCGTTATATACATAAAACATTTTTGTTTACATTGTTTTAAAATTAAATAAAATGAAATTCAATATAGTCATTTTAAAATCTACATTAATGCAAGCATTTCTTATTCAAAAACTACAGCAAGAAAATTTTTTTAGACGGGAACTGTATTTTGACCAGTGCTATTTTTAGAACATGCCTCGCGGGCGCCTTAAGTGCTCCTTGCGGGCGACCAGGTGCCCGCGGGCACCACGTTGGTGACCCCTAGTCTAAAAGAATATTAAACATTTCATATTTCATTTCCTTTATCATTTAACAACAAGAAATCAACAACAACAAAAAAACAACATTACATTCAGTATAAAAGAACTAGTTAAAATGGAGAAAGGTACCGAACTCTTAAATAGACATCACAATGTTTAGTGTTTCTGCTGGGACCTGTTCAGAAAAGAAAAAAAAGATTTATAAATAATTATAAATGAACTTGCTGTTGCTCAGAAGGTTTCTGTTATAATGATATGATCGAGACTCTGAGCATAACTTGTTTATCTGTAACAAACAGTGTAAATAGCTTTGCTTTTGTCGAGATGTAAACTAACTATTTTAACTGCTACTATATAAAGCGAATACTTCTGTAAAAAGCACCTTATTTGTTTTAAGAGTTTACAAATCAAATGTTGTTATTGCTCTTTTGTTCATATAACAGTACTAACAGAATTCTGTGCATAACAATGTGATTAATTGTGATTAATCACAGAAAATTAATGTGATTAATCACAATTAAAAATGTAATCATTGCCCAGCACTATTATTGATTTATTGAGGACCATAAGATTCAGGATGTCTTTTTTTATGAGCTGCCTGATTGGAGATCATCTCTCCTTCATTTTCACACATATAGGTGTGGAACAGGGACCAGCTGAGACGTCATCTGCCTCGTCGCTCGTTGTCCCACAGGTCGTAGGCGCTGTTTTCTGGGAAGAACGGACGCACTGAGCTCTGGAGCTGCACTGATTCAGTCTCCTCCACTGACACCTTAACACCTTTAACCCCTGCACACACATCACATCAGAGTTTCACTCAACACTTAACACGACACACACACCTCATTAACACTTTATTCTAATGATTATGATTATTGAGGAAAAAAAAACATTAACTAATGAAATTGCATTCTTCTTCCTCTTCTTCTCCTTGTTAATCAAATAAAATCTGCAATTATTATATTTTTTGTTGTTAATATAAATATTCATGATTTTGTAATATATTATTAATATATAATAGATGTAGATCATATATACTATATTATTATTATTATTATCATTATTATTCAAATCAAATCTAATTTTATTTGTCACATTACATACTGTCCGGTATTCAAGCATAAAAAGGAATAAAATTAAGGATAAAAAATCAAACCAAAAGGAGGTAGATAAATAAAAAGTATAAACCATATAAAACATATGAAAATATATGTATATACATAAATGTGTATGGTGGATATTGGCAGTATAAATTATTATTAGTAGTAGTAGTAATATTATACCAAAATAAAGTAACTCTACTCTTTACTTTTATATTTAATACAAAGTTAAAAACATAAGTTTTTAGTGAGGAACCTGAATGACTGAAAGTGTCTCTGAGCTGCTGCCAGGCCCAAACTCCAAATCTGTCCATCACAGAGCAAACAGCTGACCAGCAAATGCCTGAAAAATAAAATGAAAAATAAATAAATAAAAATAAAATTCATCACATCTCAGGAATAAAATCTGTGATTTCTTTACAGTTTGGTGTAAAGACACTTCATTTAGCAGATAGCGCTGTTCCATACTGCAAGGTCACTATACTATGACCTTGAAATTTACAAGTAAACCAAAGTGCTAGTGCTAATGCTAATGCTAATGCTAGTACAACAAACACAACAATCAGCTAACAGTCACTAACAGAGCGCAGAACTCTATGTCTAAAGCAAATGAGATTCACCATCATTTAGCTCCTCCTCAATGTGGACAGTTAAAGGCCTTTACATTTGGTCAAAGACGTCCTGTTTTAAATTATTAGAAATTAGAAAGGTGTTATCGTTTGTGTCTCGTGAAGACACGCGTCTCAGCACAGAATGGTCAAGAGACCAACACGGAAAAGATGATGTTGACTATCGCTCCAAATTATTTCCGGGACACGCACTAAATAACGGTCCTGTGAAGTTGAGGGGAAACACATCCACTACATGTGTTGAAACATTAAGTGAGGATGAAAATATTCAGGGTGTGTTAACTTCCACTATACAAGAATGTGGTACAACAGGAAGTGATATCTGAACAATTCACTATTCTTCATCATGTCAAGTTCAGTTCAGTTCAGTTTATTCAGTTCAGTACAGTTCAGTTCAGTTTATTTGTATCACGTTTTTAACAGAAGTACAGAAACAAAATAAAACTTTTAAAGTTAGAGAAAAAATAAAAACATTATCTATGATTGTAATCAGGTGATGGACAATGTAAATTATGTGCAAAGTGCAGACAGGGACTCCATCAAGACTAGCTATGACATCATAACTAAAAGGCTAGAGCCAGAAGGTGACACAGACATGAGGTCCCACCACTCCACAGTCTGTAAACCTGAGCGACTTGTGATGATGGTAAGGAGACAACATCCAGACATCCCAGTTCACCAAACACTCTATGCCCATCAACCCTCCAGATCTGCTCCTTTACCTAAGAAAAGCTATTCATAAAAAGCTAGACTAAACAAATGAGTTTTTAGCCTGGACTTAAACACTGAGACTTTGTGTCTGAGTCTCGAACACTAATTGGAAGTCTGTTCCGTAACTGCGGGGCTCTGTGAGAAAAAGCTCTGCCCCCTGCTGGAGACTGTAGTACTTGAAGTACCAACAAATATCCTGCACCTTTTGATCGAAGTAGGTGTGACGGGTCACAAAAAAACAAAAGATCTCTCAGGTACTGTGGTGTGAGACCATTAAGTGCTTTATAGGTTAATAATAGTGTGTTATAATCAATGTGAAACTTGACTGGAAGCCAATACAATGAGGATAAGATAGAGGTGATGTGTTCATATCTTCTGGTTCTAGTTAGGACTCTAGCTGCTGTGTTCTGGACTAACTGGAGCTTGTTTATGCTCCTACTGGAACATCCAGACAGTAAAGCATTACAATAATCCAACCTAGAGGTACTAGTACTACTACCATGAACTAGTGTTTCTGCATCATGTAATGACATCATATTTCTTATCTTAGCAATATTTCTGAGATGAAAGAAGGCTAACATTGTGTAGTCACCATTTAGATCTATGAACTGATATCGATCCGTCAAATAAGACCCGATCCAGGAGAGACCTGTCCCTTTAACACCAACAACATGGTCTAGCTTATCATGTAAAATAACATAATCAATGGTATCAAAAGCTGCACTAATATCAAGCGACACCAGCAAAGAGACACAACCCTAATCAGAGGCCAGTAACAGGTCATTTACCACTTTACCCAGCGCTGTCTCTGTGCTGTGATGAGGCCTAAATCCTGATTAAATCCTGACATTTCATAAAAATGTAGAACTGAACTATGAAGTTGAAAAAACTATGAAAACTACTATGAAAAAAACTATGTAGAACTGAACATAACTGCTGAGCTACAACCTCTCCTAGGATCTTGGAGATAAAGGGGAGGTTTGATATTGGCCTATAGTTGGACAGTTGGGTTGGATTGAGGTCAGTGAAATGAAATAAACTGAGAGCAACAGAGAGAGAGAGAAAGAGAGAAAGAGAGAGAGGAGACGTGTCACTTCCACTGAAGACAAAAATGTTCCATAAAGACCAGTGAAGTCCAGTATCATGTTTACACTGGATATTTATTTACACCCTGTTGAATCCACTCTGCACTTCTAATTTTCTCAATCATCTTCTGAGCTTTGATGGATTTCCCATCCCTGTCTGTAGACCAAATCCAGCACACTGAGCTCAGTAAACATACCCTTCTTTCTTGTTGGAGATGTTGTCAAGTGGAAGAGAAAAGGACTCAAGAGCTGTTGAGGGAACAATCAGATCACAGGTAGAATATCATGTCTGAACTGGGGGTTAGTTCCTGCAGCACAAGTCTGAGGGTCAGCTGCATGAACAGAACACTTTCTGCTCTACACTGGATTAAGCTCAGACTCTGACTTTGTGCTCTGGTCTCTCACCACAGTTAACATTAAGACAGGAACATGGGAGATACTTGAATCTGAGGCCAAGTCGAGAAGAGAAGGCTGAAAGGCTTGTGATTCTGAAACTGTATAAGAATATATATATAAATAAATAAACTTTCATGTGTACACAGGCAGATCTCTGGGTGGATGGAACATGCACTTTATTCTAGTTATTATTTTCTACCTGAATGTGTATATGAGCTGTTGAGTGAGTTACAAAAGGTGAAGACAGATGCAATGAGGATATTTATTTACAAAGTTTTAAAATTAATAATTAATGATACATAAAGTTGCCAATCATACACGAGGACCAAGTTTATAACACAACAAAGGCAATGTGACATCAACAAAAGCTCAACAAGTCAAAACAAGAAACTAGTGCATAAGATCGCCCTCTGCTGGTCTGAGGAGGGATTGTCCATGAGGTCTGTGAACGAATTTACATAAATTCTAAACATCAATTTAGACATTAACTTAAAAAAAAATGTTATGTAATATTTCATACATAAGTGACTTACTTTTGCAGGAAGTATTTTGCTAGTGAAAATAGTAGTGAGTCGTTGGGGAGCCAAAAGATTCGACTCTTTTATGATCTGACTCACTGAATATCTATGACTCCTGTGTAATGAGTAAAATGAAAATCAATATTCAAAACACTGAAGCAAAATATTATACTTCTCCAGGAAGATCATCAGACATGTACGTGTACTGAGATCAGAATATCATGCAGTCTGATGCAAATCAGCTTTCACACTGAATTCTAATGAAAGACTCGTTTTGCAAACACGTCTCGGACGTGCAAGTCGACTTTGTGTTATAGTTTTTAACTGAAAAAAAAAATTAAAAACCTCCACTATAAACACGAACACAGCCTTTTAGTGAGTGTGAAAACTCCTCATTATTTATTAAACACTCATTAACAACATCTCAGTGCACATTAACCAGAAACCACAGACTCCAGCAGGTCATTTAAATACTTTATTTACTCCATAGTTTTTATTTAATGTTCATATGAACTATAACTATTTAATAAATGTCTTGGTCTCCATATTTGTTCCACAAGTTACAAACAGAAGTTCTGGATGTTAAAGCTGCGAGAAAATAAATCACTAAAGCTGTCCGAGTTCATCTAGACTGATTCTCAGAGCTGGACGTAACACCACACAGCCTGTTGTTGATGTAAAACCAGGCAATTTGCATCAGCTGGTGTTTCTCACATCAGACTCATTTTAAATTCACAGAAACCTGGAGTTGTTTTTTATTTTGTTTTTTTAACAAACCTGCTGATTTCTGCAGGTTCTGTAGGTTAAAGATATTTGTGCATGAGCTCACTGAGTCACCTTCCTGAAAGATCAAGACACACTGACATACAGACTGGGTAAATATTAGAAGAAAACTTTCCAGAAGGTCATCACTCCAACTTTGTTTTAGTTTCCAATGAACTGATGCTCGCTGTCAGAGTGAGAACATGGAGCAGTGAGCACTAGAACAAGGACGAGTCAGTGGAGAACAAGGTTAATAAAATATGCTTTACACATGCAGTGTGCATGCAAATAACCACACACACAAACACACACACACTCACACCTCCTCTCGCGTAGTGCTTAGGCCTATATTTAGTCCGGTCTGCATTTGCACATGGCTCCTGTGGCACTCTGGTACGAGTCCAAGCAACCTGAGGCAATAACACACTGCATTAAAACCAGAGAAGATAGAAGCATGAGGACATCAGGAGTCTGATCTCTGTTTAAAGTCAGACTGTTCTGTGAGTCAAGACCATGTGGTTATTTTTTTATTATTGAGATAAGTTTATTAAGGGGTCCAAGCACTTCTCTTATGAACTGTTATGACTGTGATTAAATTGTTGGTTGGAGGTAAAACAAAATGTGGACTGATTTAGATCCCTATCGGAATCAATATCGTCCACATTTGAATGTGTTTACAGTCTACACTCTCAGAGAAAAGGGCATTAAACTCTACTTTGAACTGTCCTGGGGTGGTGTCCTCAGGTGTACCTCCTCTACCTTACTGCTCTCATACTCTAATTCATGTTTTATTTGTATGCTTTAAATCCTTTTTAAGGTTCACTACGTTCACATTTCCCAGTAACACACATATTAACGATAGGAAGGATGTGAGATTGATGGAACACCACAACGACAATTAAAGGTAGACTGTAGACCTTTTTCTGAGAGTGTACGTTGATATTTTTATTCCAACATTTCTAATAAAACACGGTGACCCAGTGCTGATCAGCCTCAGGCAGGAGGTTAGAGATTACATAGCCAGCGTGCTCAAACCAAACAACTTTATTATTTACTTTTTTGTGTTGTTGTTTTTTTTTGTTTTTTTTTTACCAACATTTCACTTCATCACGACATTAGGGCTTAAAATCTAGCTAAAAAAAAGCTAACATGAAGCAGCCATCTTTTTTAAAGTACCTTCATAGTTATAGCTAGTAATCTATTTCTATTTCTATTTCTATTAACAGTTTGTTAGCTAACGGGCAGGTTTCTGTTCCATACGTGTGTCTGATGTTCATTTGCAACGGATTTGCAGGTTGAAAAACTGAACACTAAACAACTAAAAATGATAAATATTTATGTGTACAGGCTTCACATGGTATGGTAATAAATGTGTGTGTGTGTGTGTGTGTGTGTGTGTGTGTGTGTGTGTGTAGTTTGCATGCATGTACTGCAACAATATTTATTGAGTTGAAAAGAAACATTTTTATAGCATTCTAAATGTCAGAAATATAAATAAAATATAAGTGTTGAGTGCAGAATGACAGCATAAAATAAAGAGATATCAGTGTAAAACTATTAGCTGTGTATCAACAGTGAGTTATAACTTAATGCAATGAAATGAATTAAAATAAATGTTTGGTCTTGAAACGTGCTGATAATTATGACATAAACTATAAAACTCTAAATCTATATTATCTGCCTATTATTTGGATGATTTCTTGAGTTTTATCCCTTTATTTTGGTTCCTAACAAGTAATAAAGCTCTGATTATCAGCCATGTTGCCGTTAAAAATGTGAAAATATAACTTCCTTCGACTCTAAATTAATCATATGATATAATAAATAAAAAATAAAATTAAAATCCGTGTATATTAGAAGGTAAAAATGCACAAAGGTTAGCCCTTCTCCCTTGCTGTCGTCTCGTGCACGCGCATGGCTCTCGGGAACACCCGTTACTTTTTCTCTCCGCGTTCACGTACTCGACTGTACCATAAAGTTGGGACAGAAAGGGGTGTTGTGTAATTCTGCTTCTGAGAAACAAAGCATATATTTCACATTTCAACGTCCACCTATAAAGGTTGTAGACTTTAAATAGACTAAATAGTAATACTTGTAATCTGAGTCGTTACTGAGCCTCGATGAGGGCTGTGAATAATTTGCCTCACTGTCTGTTTTCCCCGTCAGTGTCGAACTTTTGTTCTACTTGATCAGAGACCCTGCATATCGATGCTATATTGCTTTGTGTATTGTTTAGCTAAGAAATAAGAAGTTTTATTATTTTATGCGTATTTTAAAGATTACTTATAAATAAACAGTAAAGTTATTTTCCTGTTTAATGTAAATAGTTAACTGTACGGCTTTTTATTTTATTATTTTTCCTATTATTTAGCCTAAACTAGCTAACAGCTAACCAGCTAACTAGTGTTATTACTGCTAGTTCTCTGAGGTAAATTATGGTGATCAGAGACGCTGCTAAAAGTGACAACAGTCATCTATAATGATTTATTTTCTGATGTAATATATCTTCGTGCGCTGCGAATGAAAGGACTTTTATTGTTTTATTGAACCGCTGCTTTCTATAAAGAGAAAACTTTTAGTCTTGAAAAAGTTTTATGTAAAAGATAGTATTAGAGATTAGCCTGTGTTAGCTGTGCTAAGCTAAAGGGAGTGTAGTTAGTTAGAGGATGCTCATGTGTTCCTGTGATAAAGTAGATTTTAATCCCATCACACAACGCAGAGTTTATGAAGCCGAACAGGATCATGGACATGGGGCTCATTCATCTAACGGGAGGTAGGAAGTGTGGAATAAACCTCTGTTTATAAACCAGTGTTTATTAGTGTGTGTGTGTGTGTGTGTGTGTGTGTGGAATAAACCTCTGTTTATAAACCAGTGTTTATTAGTGTGTGTGTGTGTGTGTGTGTGTGTGTGTGTGGAATAAACCTCTGTTTATAAACCAGTGTTTATTAGTGTGTGTGTGTGTGTGTGTGTGTGTGGAATAAACCTCTGTTTATAAACCAGTGTTTATTAGTGTGTGTGTGTGTGTGTGTGTGGAATAAACCTCTGTTTATAAACCAGTGTTTATTAGTGTGTGTGTGTGTGTGTGGAATAAACCTCTGTTTATAAACCAGTGTTTATTAGTGTGTATGTGTGTGTGTGTGTGTGTGTGTGTGTGGAATAAACCTCTGTTTATAAACCAGTGTTTATTAGTGTGTGTGTGTGTGTGTGTGTGTGTGTGTGGAATAAACCTCTGTTTATAAACCAGTGTTTATTAGTGTGTGTGTGTGTGTGTGTGTGGAATAAACCTCTGTTTATAAACCAGTGTTTATTAGTGTGTGTGTGTGTGTGTGGAATAAACCTCTGTTTATAAACCAGTGTTTATTAGTGTGTATGTGTGTGTGTGTGTGTGTGTGTGTGTGGAATAAACCTCTGTTTATAAACCAGTGTTTATTAGTGTGTGTGTGTGTGTGTGTGTGTGTGTGTGTGTGTGTGTGTGTGTGTGGAATAAACCTCTGTTTATAAACCAGTGTTTATTAGTGTGTGTGTGTGTGTGTGTGTGTGTGTGTGTGTGTGTGGAATAAACCTCTGTTTATAAATCAGTGTTTATTAGTGTGTATGTGTGTGTGTGTGTGTGTGTGTGTGTGGAATAAACCTCTGTTTATAAACCAGTGTTTATTAGTGTGTGTGTGTGTGTGTGTGTGTGTGGAATAAACCTCTGTTTATAAACCAGTGTTTATTAGTGTGTGTGTGTGTGTCTGTGTGTGTGTGTGTGTGTGTGTGTGGAGTAAACCTCTGTTTATAAACCAGTGTTTATTAGTGTGTGTGTGTGTGTGTGTGGAATAAACCTCTGTTTATAAACCAGTGTTTATTAGTGTGTGTGTGTGTGTGTGTGTGTGTGTGTGTGTGTAATAAACCCTTATTTATTAGTATGTTTACGTGTGTGTGTGTGTGTGTGTGTGGAATAAACCTCTGTTTATAAACCAGTGTTTATTTGCGTGTGTGTGTGTGTGTGTGTGTGTGTGTGTGTGTGTGTGTGTGTGTGTGTGTGTGTGTGAACCCTTACAGCATGTCTAACAGAAATCTCACCTTACCAGTGATATTTAGAGGGATTTTCTTTGTCCTGGAGAGTGTAATGAATTTATGAAAGGTGCAAGAATTAGTGAATTAGTTTTCTTTATTTTCTGTTTTTGTGACGAAATTCCTGTCAGCTTGTGTAGTCTCTCAGTCGTGTTTATGACGGTGTATAAAGGTGTTATAACGCCTGGAGATTGTTCCAGCGGGTTTATAACTCTGTAATAATTGGATCGGTGTGTAAACAGAAGTGAACTGAAGATCCATGTTTTGCAATCACACACACACACAATCACACACACACACACACAAAGGCCCTGCATACCAGTCCCTGTGAATGAGCTGTTTCAATAACAGACCTCGCGCATTAACATCAGTCACAAATCAGCAGTGTGGTGTGTAAATATGTGTATAGTGTGTGTGTCTGTGTGAATAGAGTGTTAGTTTGGACTGAACTTTGTTTGGTGTTGTTGATGGTGTTTGGTATTCTGAAGCCGTGTTGTTTATTTGTTTTTAAAAGCTGCACTTTAACACTAAACCATATGACGATATGACATACAAGTTCCCGTTCAGACTGAACAGATCTGCTCCAGCACTGCTCCTTTAAAACGTGTGAATTACTACAGTACATCCTTCTGAACATGAGCTCACAGATGTGTCGGGGGGAGTGTGTGTGTGTGTGGGTTGGGGGTGTGTGTACAATGACACAGAAATGTGCATTTATTCTTTCTTTTAAAACATGTTGATGTGTGTTAATTAGTAATGAATAATAATTGAATTTCAGTATGATGAATTATAATGAACCAGGCTGCAGTAGGGAGTGTTAGACATGCTGTAGTAAAGAAAGCAACATGATTATTGTGATCATCCGGAGTTCTGTCGGCTGATCAGGGGTCTGGGTCACTGCTTTCATGCAGTAGAATCACTACAACTTTGTGTTTATTATCTCACAATCATTTAAGAATAGGAAAAGATGATTTTTTTTTGCAAACAAATGGAGTTTCTCCTTTCCTCAGGACTTCACTCGTCGTCGTCGTCAAGAGCGCAGCATGTGAGATGATGAAGATTTGGAGATTTCTGAATGATAAATGAGTTT
>NC_083484.1:16956577-16959077 GCF_030014155.1 Tachysurus vachellii | reverse complement strand
GACGAAATGTCTAGGGAAAAATGAAGAAATAGCTAATAACTCCAAATTTGTTCACTGTTGCCATGGTAACAGTTGTATCCTGCCCCCCTGGATTGGTGTATCAGGTTCATATAGAACTGTAAAGAAAGAAAATATATTCACTGATATTGTAAACCATGATTATATACGAGCCTGCTGTAGACGCAACCATCTGGAAGTACACACACACACACAAATACACACACACACACACACACACACACACAATAATATTCATGTTGCTGTTTAAACACTGAGGACCAAACAGAGTTTGGGGTCAAAGAGACGTCCCCCTGCTGTGTCTCTCTGCATTTCACACATTTTTGTACAATTTTAGCTGCTGTGTGTGTTGTGTATTTTTTTTTAGCAATGATGTCTGTTACTGCTGTTCCTTATCCTGCACTCCTCTATCCACATCACACTTTTCTTCATCTCTCTCTCTCTCTCTCTCTCTCTCTCTCTCTCTCTCTCTCTCGCTCGCTCTCTGTCTCTCTGTCTCTCTCTGTTGTATTTATTTGCTTTAGTCTGGAGGAGGAAGTGTGATTTTGTTGTAAAGATCTGATTTGAAAGGCAAAACAAATAAAAGTAGGACTTTAGGGAAATGAAACATCACCCAGTGTGTTTATGGTTTTCTGTGTCTGGACTTTCATGAAAATTCCGTAAATTCAGTAGAACATTAATATCCACCATGTGCTCCTGAGTGAGAAGGTAAACTAATGTAAACCTCAAGCTGATGGCCTTAAGATCATATACCTGTCTGTCTGTCTGTCTGTCTAACAGAGCTGTAAACAGTGAACAAACTCCTCAACTGATGGAGGATTTAGTGATCACATTATTATTATTATTATTATTATTAATATTATTATTATTATTCTTTGACACAGTATAAATTAGTTAATTATCTTCCACTTTTTCAGTCTTTACTCTGATCACTCGTTTCTGCTCCCAGAACTTCAGCTCTTTACCTTTTATGGAGTTTGTGGGCGTCACTGTATGCAAATGAGTTTTCCACATTTATACTTTACACCTGATCAACATGCACACACAAGTACACTTTTTGCAGGAATCCTGACATAATGATTAGTTAAAAGCTGTAATAAATAAATAAATAAACACACTGTAATTATTTATCATAATTAAGTCTTTATTAATTTGGGATTAATTGACATTAGATTGGCGTGTTGAGGCTGACAACAGTGTGTGTTTGTGTCTCTCTGTGTGTGTATGTGTGTGTGTTTGCAGCCCAACACTCATTTAGTATTAGGAAACATTTTGCTAATATCTTTAAAAGGAGAACATCAACATTTATGCTAATGTTGCTAATGAGAGTGAAAGGCAGAAAAGGGTTCGCTAGTCCCGTTGTGTTCACTTGTACATTAGCACTGTTAGCGTTGTACATGTATATTTTACGTGTTCTTTATTAGCACATTGAGGAAATAAATGTCAGCGTTCAAAACCTGATCATACAGAAAAAATCTTTTCAGAAACCGATGATAGTGATAAATTAGAGTTTAATTCAGAATCGATTTCAGTTTCAAATTCAGTTTTGTTCTTAAACTCATCTGTGTTTATTTTGTATGTGATGATAAGCAGTTAATCTTACAGACAGATTTATTTCAGAATTATCTGACAGATGCTCAATGTCCAGGAATCTTACTGTGTATGTGTGTGTGTGAGCATGTGTGTGTATGTATGTGTGTGTGTATGTGTGTGTTTGTGTGTGCGTGTGTGAATGTGTGTGTGTGTTTGTGTGTGTGTTTGTGTGTGAGTGTGTGTGCGTGAGTTTGAGTGTGTGTGTGAGTTTGAGAGTGTGTGTGTGTGTGTGTGTGTGTGAGTGTGTGTGCATGAGTGTGTGTGTGAGTGTGTGTGTGTGAGTTTGAGTGTGTGTGTGTGAATATGAGTGTGTGCGTGTGTGAGTGAGTTTGAGTGTGTGTGTGTGTCTGTGTGTGAATATGAGTGTGTGTGTGCGTGTGAGTGTGTGTGCATGAGTGTGTGTGTGTGTGAGTGTGTGTGTGTGTGAGTTTGAGTGTGTGTGTGTGAATATGAGTGTGTGCGTGTGTGAGTGTGTGTGTGAGTTTGAGTGTGTGTGTGTCTGTGTGTGAATATGAGTGTGTGTGTGAGTGTGTGTGCATGAGTGTGTGTGTGAGTGTGTGTGTGTGAGTTTGAGTGTGTGTGTGTGTGAATATTAGTGTGTGTGTGCGTGTGTGTGTGTGAATATGAGTGTGTGTGTGCGTGTGAGTGTGTGTGCATGAGTGTGTGTGTGTGAGTGTGTGTGTGAGTTTGAGTGTGTGTGTGTGAATATTAGTGTGTGTGTGCGTGTGTGTGTGTGAATATGAGTGTGTGTGTGCGTGTGAGTGTGTGTGCATGAGTGTGTGTGTGTGAGTGTGTGTGTGTGAGTTTGAGTGTGTGTGTGTGTGAATATTAGTGTGTGTGTGTGTGAATATGAGTGTGTGTGTGCGTGTGAGTGTGTGTGCATGAGTGT
>NC_083484.1:16914077-16951577 GCF_030014155.1 Tachysurus vachellii | reverse complement strand
TTACAGTGACTAGTGCTGTACTCTCGTAGCCCTGTGAATCAATCAGCACTGAGTGTGTTTTACCTAGTGTGTGTGTGTGTGTGTGTGTGTGTGTGTGTGTGTGTGTGTGTTTGTGTGTGGACGTTACGAAGAAAGGCCCTTGACGGCATAGAGCAGGGAAAAGGTGGGGAAAAAATATAAGAGCAGAAACACAGCTACAGGTAGACACATCAGTATGACATGCATGAGAGAAAGGAAAGGAAAAGAGAAATGTGAAGGAAGAATAAGAGTTAGCAAATAGTTGAACAAAATTACAGCTATTAAACAAACTGGAGAAAATCCAGCATCATTGTGCTTTAACATTTCTGTATGAGAGACACTGAGTGTGTATTAATGTTCATACAGTACATTTCCACACCTAGCAAACACATTGTGAATAATAAGACGAACTCTAGACATTCATAAGCTACTAATAAGCATCATGCTAATACCATGATAGAATCTTAAATAGACTGTTATAATATTATGACACAGATATAATGTTTTCTGACACTGAGAATAAGCTAGCTAGTGACTGGGGTTAGCACTGTAATTAACATCAAGCTGGAACTGTCAGGAACATCAACATTTAAAATAATATTTTAATATAATATTAATCCATTTGAATCAAATGACGCTAACAGTGTAATAAACACCAAACACACACACACACACACACACACACATACAAGGTCTGTAGGGAAAGGTCTGGAAGCCCTTGAAAATGTTCTACCAACTACGATTCAAGAATCAATGCATTTCTATCAATGCACATCCCTGCTGCAGTGAACTTTGCTGACAGAACCATATACCTCTTGCTGCGAGAGTAAATGTACAACTAATGTTAGTTAACATGAGCATCACTCTATGATGTTAGCGAAAAAAGAGAAGGTGTTGTTATGAGAGAATTGTCATTAGAGCCCGTTTACAGAGGATTAGAAAGATAGCAACAATCAAAAATATGTAGCTTAGCATTAGCATCTCCCTTAGCATCTAACTTTATCTAACATTGCACTACACATCTATGTTATTAACTTGGTTATTCTGTTAACACTTAGAATCTTAGTGTTGTTATGGAACACATCAAGCAAAAAAAAATTCATTTACGTATTCAAAACACAGACACACACACACACACACGCACACACACACACACACACACACACATGACCGCCATCACATTTTAGCCTTGAACAAAAGGCTATCCACAAAAATGAACTTGTCTGAGCTGAGCTTGTTAAATCTGTACATTCCTTACAGACTTAAAAACAATTAAACTATTCATCCAAATTTTTACTGAATTGTTGCTTGTTTTAATGTCTGTCAGTGTGAACAATTAAAACCTGCTTCTGCTTCTGAAGGCTCTAAGTAGCAGGATGTCTTTGTTAACATGGTACCCAGCTCGCTGCTAGCTGTTGAGTTTACAGTAAACTGAGTTTTCTCATATTTATAACTGTTTATAATCTACAGTGATATTTTTAAATATTAATATTCATCCTGTTTACTACAACAGTGGCTGGACAGATAATCTTACTACATCTTACTGGATTTCTGACAGGATTGTTTTCGTCTTATACAATCGTTCACACTCATGACTGCTAATGCTAGTTAGCTGGTAAAGCTGTTTCATCCTAATCAATAGCTAACTAATATAAAACAACCATAGAAATAAAAAAATATAAGAAAATCATATTCCTAAAATCATATTCCTAAATATTTATGATATTCACTGATAACGTAAGATACTGAACCTGACAGGATTTTTATATCATATGTGTTTATGTTTATTTATTATTATTATAATCGATTATATGCTAATAAGGAACAGCAAGGGATGAAGAACAGAGCATCTATAACAGTGTGTGAGTGTGTGTGTGTGTGTGTGTGTGTGTGTGCGTGTGTGCGCGCGTGTGTGTGTGAATTAAAGACTGATAAAGAGGGAGGTCATGTTACCCAAAACAACACTGACTATTAAATATTTTACCACAGTGAGAGAAAATGAGCCTTCATCTGTCCTTGTCTGCCCTTGGACAGATTTAACAGACACACAAACACACACACACTCATGCCCTCCCCATCCTCTTTCACACACACACAACCACGTACATTCCCTCCCCCACCCTCTTTGACACTAAAACACACACACACACACACACACACACACACATACAGTGGCGTTTGGCAGATGGAGCAGTGTGGATGAACCTGCGTCACTGCAGGCTGGAAACAGAGCAGTGATGGAAAGTCAGCCATGGTCACGATGGCTTTCCTTTCTTCTGCTTTCTTTTTGTCTTTTATCTCTCCATCTCACTTCTTTCATCTTATGGATGCTGTAAATTTCACTAGAAACAATAGATTGTTGATTCAGAAAGAGATCATTTACTTTTTGTATTTTACTGTCACTATGACCTGCTGTAGAAGTGTTGGATTTGATTCAATTCTACAAGGTAATTCATTCATTCATGAAATAAATCCCTTCAGTCATTAACACTTTGTTTATCCGGAAACAGCCCTGGATGTGGCCACGCCCCCTAAACTTGTTTTTTTTTTTTCAGTTTGGTCCGATTTATTCTCATCTGCTCCTTGTTATTTCTCTGCCTAGGTCTCGTTAGTTTATCTTAATGTCTGGAATCACACACAATGCTCCGGTTCAGGAGTCGTGTAGAACTATATTTACGTGATGGTGTGTTCACATCAGACCAGCTCAGGTCTCCAGTATCAGGAGATAAGGAATATTTTTAAACATCTATAAACAGAACTTATATTATTTAGCTTCTTGTGAATTGTTTAATGATTAATAAAAGGGACATTTTCCACACACTCTTGTACGAATAAAGGTTTTGTACATCTATCATCAACGATATTTACTTTTTATATTCAGAAAAAAGTTACGTAATTATTGTCTCCAGTGTGTGTGTGCTGGTGTAAAGCAATAATAACTGAACTAAGCTTTCAGTAAAATAATAAAACCTTCCTGTATTTTCTGTATTCTTGCAGTGGTCACAGAATTCTTCAGCACTGGGCTATAAGTAGTTTACAGGCTTCTTTACAGTGCATGTGATCAAAACTAAAAGCATGATGCAGACTCACTCAGAGAATCTCCATTAACATTAAGAATGTCATTACAGCACTTTCTGTGTGCGTCAGGCTTTTAGCTTTTAGCAGTTAGCTACGTGTGACGTCTCAGGAGCCGACTGGGGATCCTGAGCTCCTCTCTGTTCAGTAGTAGAAAGCTTTTATGGTGCGTATTGACTCGAAGCGCTAATGGCCTTCTGGTTCTAATCACAACACCGGCGCTCGGGTCGGACCCGCTTTCATCCGGCTGTGAAGAAGAGAGCTGGCACACTGAAAAAGCTGACAGGAGATCATTGTTGAACAGAACTGCTTACTGTATGAGGGACAAAGTGTCACAGTAGCATTGCTAGCCCAGATGTTAGCCTGCTTTAAACTGACTGTATTCACCACTCAGTCTGTTATACAAGGTACCGCTGCAAATCAGAGGCTCACGTCAGCTAAAGTTTACTAACTTCTTCTCTAGCACAACTGTGTGAATGCTGTAAATTTATACTCCATCAGTATCTGATTCCTGAACCCTGTTCTAATGAAGCTACTTAGTTCCCAATGTTCTTATATAGTGTAATAACTGTTTCTTTTGTTAAACATGACACCGTCATAGCAGCTAGCATGTTTTTGCTAACTAGCTACCAAAAATCTAAATCCATGTTTAAAGTCTCTGGTCTTTTATACTCTGTGTCTCACTTTCTTATTTTCTGTCGCTAAGAGTTTTTATTATGTCTCTCAACTCTCCTATGAAACTATTTAATCAGATTATTATTATTAATGTGTGTGTTTGTTAGTATTATTAGTATAGTTTAGAAACAGAAACTCCTTCATTCAGCTCCTGCTTCAGTTTTAACAAACGGATCGTCTAAAATCTCTCCACTACAACACCTGCAGAGGTGTGTGTGTGTGTGTGTGTGTTAGTTTATCATGACATTACACTAATATAAATATGATTCATCTCCGTTAGAGAAGCTAAAAGGTGCCGAGCCTCAGAAAGCTCCACATTGGAAAAATCCACCTTAGCAAGTTTCTCTATTGTTCCTCTTATAATAAATATTTACCCTGGATCAGGTTCATCCCAACAGAATAGAGCTGTTTAACCATCACCACTCTCACTCCTAACATGGATGGATGGATGGATGGATGGATGGATGGATGGATGGATGGATGGAATTGTGATGTTAAATCTATATTTTTAAAGACATCCACACACTACAGCAGCATCTCCAGCTGAAAGACACATAAAAATACTAAACATGGCAGCAGCACATTTTAGTGCCATGTTTTCAGAGTGATGCAGCAACTACACCACAACTACAAAGCTACACCATGACTACACAACTACACCACAACTACAAAGCTACACCATGACTACACAACTACACCACAACTACAAAGCTACACCATGACTACACAACTACACCACAACCACAAAGCTACACCATGACTACACAACTACACCACAACCACACAACTACACCACAACTACAAAGCTACACCATGACTACACAACTACACCACAACCACAAAGCTACACCATGACTACACAACTACACCACAACCACACAACTACACCACAACTACACCACAACTACACAACACCACAACTACACCACAGCTACACAACTGCACCACAACTACACCACAACTACACAACACCACAACTACACCACAACCACACAACTACACCTACTCTGCAACACAACTACACCACAACTACACCACAGCTACACAACTGCACCACAACTGCACCACAACTACACTACAACAATACCACTACTACACAACTACACCACAACTAGGCAACTACACCACAACTACATCACAACTACACCACAACTACACCACAACTACACAACTACACTTCAACTACATCACAACTAGAGTGTATGTGTGTGTGGAGCAGTATGCTGTAAACCCCTCAGTGTGACAGAGAGCTTCTTTATCACTTACTGTAAAGCTGAACAGTACGACTATTGTGTAAACCTGAAACCTGGCTGAACAGGAAACTCCATCAGTGCGACAATCATCACTCTCATGGACGTGACCTTCAGCTTCTAATGCTAATGTGCAAGATGAAGGGATTAAAGATGGACAGAGTGAATCTCTCTGTCTAACACATCTGCAGCAGCTGTTTCAGGTGTTTACCAGACATACATAAAAGGGCGTGGCCTTTTATATAAACACACACACACACACACACACACACACACACACACACACACACACGTTTCCAAAACATGAAGAGTGCAATTCAGATCATAACAGAGATTAAGAGTTTAACAGGTTCAACCTTATTATCAGTCATTAACATTTCATTATTAAATCCCTCTTTTAATTCTTATTAATGAAGAAACTCATATACAGACAGACAGACAGACAGACAAACAGACAGAACGACAGACAGACAGAACAACAGACAGACAGACAGACAGAACGACAGACAGACAGACAGAACGACAGACAGAACAACAGACAGACAGACAGATAGACACCCAAGTGAAGCTTATTTTGTTGATAAATAAGTCATAGAAACTGTGTAATTATTTTTCGGCACCTTGCAGTGATCAGTTACACTGAACGCACAAAAAATGTACACTCGAAGGTACCAGTGGCCCAGTGACAGAAAACAGCACAGTTCTAGTCCTAATATCTCTTGATATCGTCTGAGATCCCAAATAGAAATAACATAGAAATAAGTGAATGAACGTGCCAAAATATAACTTGAAGCTCTGTATGAATTTTGTCTCATTCTATCCTGCATAGACTGTGATTAATGATGCTGTTTATCCAGCATACAGTCACTCACCCTGTAGGATACACAGCAGCAGCAGCGGGAGCCACATCACCTGGACTGCAGTCATCTTCACCCAAGAGAGGGACATACACATATACACACACACACTCACACACACTCACTCACACACACACACACACTCACTCACACACACACTCACACACAGCTGTTGTAGATCAGAGGGTCTCTGTGTGTGTCCCACGACACAGCAGTGGATTTCGGAAGGAGTCACTACAGTGTTTAGTAAAGCAGTGTTTACTTTCTCCACGTGGTCCTGGACTTTTCTCCTTCCTTCTCTTCACTTCACTGAAGCGGTGTCCAGGAGCGTCCGCTCACTCCAGCGATGCTCTTCACTCTGCTTCTGAATTTGTTTCGTTTGTTTTTGTGATGATGAGATCGATTGTTTTGTTACTGTTGTGTTGCTTGATTATAACTTAGCGATTTAATCTTCCTCGTTTGTAATGGAAGACTTGATTTTTTTTTTGAGGTTTGTGATGTTTAAAAGAAAAGGAAAGTCTGCGATGAGTCCATAGCGTGGAAGACGAGCATGATAAAGGAAAATCCGACTGACCTGAGAAGAAGATGAAGATGATGGTGATGATGAAGGTGATGGAGATGTTGCACAGTGTCTGATTGAGAATGGAAGATTAGAAGCGTGGATTGTTCAACTTTTTTACACGTCTTTGGTTTCACTTAGCTGATACATTCCAGTGAAGTGCTTACTGTTCAGATTATTGCTCTGTGAAAATGAACGATGAGTGGACGAGAACTACATGAAGATTAGAGGTTTGAGGATTGTTCAGTTTTAGAACAGATTCTTACTAAAATGTCCAGAGAACGAAGATCTGGTGGAAATTCGTGAACGTGTGCGGACATCAATATTTAATGTGTTCTTGTCTTTTTATGAGTATAGAGAGTGTGTTCAGGTGACATGGATTACATTAAAGCCTCTTCTTCTTCTTCTTCTTCTTCTTCAGTGGTCCACCTCTTCACTTATCCTTAATGCCAACCGTAGATGGATCACAAAACATACGATTCTCTTTCAATCATAAATCATTCATTAAGTCGAATAAAATATACAGTACATATAAATTATGCATTCAGTGGGTCAAAATTTCAAAGAAATTCAAGAAAATCAAAGTAAAGAAACAGAAAGAAATGCAATGCGTCCTTCAGGTCTTCAGTGCTTCATGCTGCCTACCTTAAACACTGTGCATGTGGATTTGGGGCAGAACCACAGGATCCCTCTCTTATTCCTACCTCCACTCCTCAGTTCCTCCCTTCAGATATGTTGATTTATTAGTGCAGGAGTAATTGTTTTTTATTCTAAATCGTTTATTTCTTCCTTGAATGAGGCCAGTGTGCGTATTTCCAAAGATCCGGACAGAGAAGAGATGGCATGATGCGATGTGAAGGAAGGATGCAGCACTGACTGATAGAGAGAGAGACAGAGAGAGGGGGGGAGAGAGAGAGAGAGAGAGAGAGAGAGAGAGAGAGAGAGAGATCGGTGAGGGAGGAGAGAGAGAGAGAGAGAGAGAGAGAGAGAGAGAGAGATAGGTGGGGGAGAGAGATGGAGAGAGAGAGAGAGCGGAGAGAGAGAGATAGAGAGAGGTGGGGGAGGAGTGATGCATTGCAGCAGCGAGGTGGAAAACACGTGAGCAGATGAAAAAAGAACCCTGCAATATGTCCGTCTATTTCAGTCTATATTTTAAACCGGAAATGCGACATATAGGCATATACAGTATATGACTCAAAAAAATATAGTGAAAAAAACACATTAGCTATACATCGCTAAATGTGAAAGTGCATAATAATAATAATAATAATAATAATAATAATAATAATAATAATAATAATAATAATAATAATAATCAGACTGATGTCCATGATAACCTTTATTAAACAGGTGAAAACTGAATCTGCCAGCAGGGGGAGACATTCTACGTTTTTTTTATTATCTCGAGGTTCTGTTTTGCGCATGCGTACTATTGCTACACTATTGGCTCTTTAAATGTAAGGGTGTGATTAGCTGGACTACATGAATGCTTAGATATATTATTTTATATTATATTAAATACTTATTTATTGATCGATTTTTTTAAACATTTTCCAGTTGGCCTTGTATCCATAAAATTCAGGACTTATTAGCATCAGGGCTTTTACAACAGGAGGGTCATGTTTATTATATTTATTCTAGTGAGCATTTAATTGTATAAACACAAGACCAGTGCAGGACGAGTCGTCATTACAGTTCACTTTTGTCTAATTAAAGCCACACTATCAGGCGGCAAAAGCAATAATTTATATTAATTTATACTTCTAATAATTCCCGAACAATGCAGTGTGCTTTATCTGGATTTCATTTGATTTGATTTGATTTGATTTGTTTATTTCAAATTTGTGCATAATGACTGTTTTATCTTCATGGGTGTTTATTTTTTTACCCCTGAATGTTTACTTCCCTTGCGTGAGTCTGCGCGTGACGTCACTGACGTCAGACGCCGTATATCCAACATGGAGGACGGCGGAATGCTAGTTGAGAAGGTTCAGGTAAAATCTCACGCTGTGTTTATCTCCTTTACGCGTTTATTCTGCTGTTTTTTCTCTTCTGTTTATCTCGTTTCCGCTCGGATTAACACGTTTTTGTCACTCTATGGACTGTAGATGAAATTACGAACAGAATCTGGGCTCTGATTCATTCAAAGCTCAGCAAATGCTCTGTCATGCCATTCACGTTAGCTTAGCTTAGCTTAGCTTAGCTTAGCTTAGCTTAGCTTAGCTTAGCTTAGCTTAGCTTAGCTTAGTTAGCCGGTTAGCTTAGCGACTCAGCTAACGCTCGTTGTGTATTATTGACTCTGTGCCTTATTTTACATTTTATTGTAGTTAAGCTTATTCTACAGTGTATATTTTGCATTTACTTGTTACTTTGCTTCATTTATTGGTGTTTTTTTAAGCGGCGTTTTGGTCTTTATTTTAGGGTTGATACCAAATTGGTCTCTGTGAGAAGTAGAACACTAAATAGTGACTATTCTTTTATACTTCATGTAGTAACACTATGTAGGGAGCAAGTGTTTATTTGGGATTCAGCCCTTTGGTAGCCGGCATTCAAACGCTAAATAAACCATAAAATGGATGTCTTTTTTTTTTTTTTTTTTAAAGAAAAAAAAACTGAATATTTTTGAAGCTCTTTAATACATTATATACCTACGTGTGTGTATAATCTGTCTCTCTCTACTCTAAGAGCTGACAGTGAACCGGGGCCCCCAGTTTGAGAACCACTGGCCCTACACTACTTGTTCTGAGCAGGTTGTCAGTGACCCGGGGCCCCCTGGCACCATCTCAGGGCCCCCAGTTTGAGAACCACTGGCCCTAGACTACATGTTCTGAGCAGGTTGTCAGTGAACAGGCTGTAAAACTGTTGGCTAAGTTACAGACACTCATGAAAAACTCCTGCTGATGATCTGGGAAACGTCTCTAACAGCAGTCACAATGTCATTGTTTGTGTCAAACACGTTGTGAATTAGTTGTAACATTAAACAGGAGATCATGACTTACTCTGTGCTCAAAGTGATGCTCACAGCTCCAGAGCTTTTCTCTGTGGGTGAACGAGGATGATGATGATGAACAATTCCAGGATCTGCTTTTTTTCATTGGTTGTTATGTTAAATCTTACCCAGATACAGTAGTGCTATTTTCTGATTGGCTGTTGTGTAGCCTCTTTTTCTGATTGGCTGATACGTGTCAGGGTCAACTAAGAGCTCCAGAGGAGACGCGCTTGGTTCCTGCCCGGTTCCATAGAGACAGCGGTGTGGACTGATACGTTTTGGGCGCTGCGGCTTATTAAATATATGATAAATAGTCAAAAAGTTTTCCTGCGTGAGAAGAACAATGTGTGGCGGGAGAGTGACATGAGGGACTGTTACTGTCAATGTGTGATACTTGACAGCTCTGATATAATAATGTGATGAGTAATAATGTTGTGATGATGATGAGTTCCAGTTACCACCATAAAGTTTTCAGTTTCTGTTTATAACACCAACCTGCCAATGTTTGTGTTTATATTCATAAGAGAACCAGTCACCCCCTCAGCGATTTATTATTTCTAAGAGAGTTAATAAGAGGAAATAGATGTGGAGAACTTTCTGTTCCAGCTTCACCTCTGACTGGTACACAGAGCTCACACTGGAGGCTCCATCACATCACTTTGCCATAGCGATGATCCACAGTTCAAGTCCCTGTTAACAAGCTGTTATTATAGCAACGATTAACACATTAGTTTAATGGGAACGTGAAAAAATACTAAGAGTGTGTGTGTGTGTGTGTGTGTGTGTGTGTGTGTGTGTGTGTGTGTGTGCGCACTCATGTAGGACGATATTCCAGCCATGCTGAGCTCACGACCTCAGACTGGTTTGTCCTTCTTGGCTCCAGAACCAGAGGATTTGGAGGATCTGTACAGCAGATATAAGGTTTGTTTTTCCAGGATTTATTAGCATATGACAACAGCAGCATTTTGTGATCAGATGATGGATCTCATTTGCTTATTATTATTATTGAATGTTTATAGTGACTTATGTAAATGAGTGGTGGTGTTTCTGTGATGTCTCTGTAGAAGCTGCAGCAGGAGCTGGAGTTTTTGGAGGTACAGGAGGAGTACATTAAAGATGAACAGAAGAACCTGAAGAAAGAGTTCCTCCATGCTCAGGAGGAGGTGAAGAGGATCCAGAGCATCCCGCTGGTGATTGGTCAGTTCCTGGAGGCTGTAGACCAGAACACAGCCATTGTTGGCTCCACTACAGGTACAGATGCTAATCTTCAGCTGTTTTAATGCTGTATACATCACTATATATCATATATATTTGTCACTGTATAGATCAATCTTTTAATAATGTTTAACACGATCATTCAGAGTCCTCCATGTGGTCTGTATTTCCACCGCTGCACAAGCTGTACCTCACACAAGAGTCCATGCTGAAACTTACAATCTATGCAGATTCTCTGTAAGGGCAGTTAAGGCCTCTAGTTAGGGCAGAACTTTAAAAACTCTTTTGCATTGGCACTCTTCAGTTTTTCTCAGGTGAAAGAAACAAAGCAGCGAATGTACATTTTGCCATCAGTTCTTTTTCTCATGGATTCCTTTCAGAGTTTATTAGAATCTAACATCTAAGAATCTAAGCATTTTTATTTTGCCTTTCAAAGCACCACCTGAGAAACTCCTCTTGCTTTCAGAGGCGGAGTTTACATGATGGAGAAAACGCAGATAGTCTGGGGTTCGGATAGAGAAAGCAGCTACGAGGCTTATGCCCAGATCATTTTACACTTCTCCCATTGTGTAGAGTAGAATAAATATTACTAAAATTGTTTAAAATGAAAAATGTCTATCTCTTGTTCTATCAAAATGTATTTACTAAAGCGTGTGACTAACAGTGAAAGGTAACATTTTTCTTTTGGAAGTCTTTTGTACATCTATTAGATTTAGTTCTTTGAGATTGTGAAGGTGTTAATGAGGTTTAATTAGCTATATTGAGTGTAGTGATGGTTAATTTTGTGTGTGTTCAGGGTCGAATTACTATGTGCGGATCCTGAGCACTATAGACAGAGAGCTGCTAAAGCCCAACGCCTCTGTGGCTCTGCACAAACACAGCAACGCTCTGGTGGATGTTCTGCCTCCGGAGGCTGACAGCAGCATCATGATGCTCACCTCAGGTAAAAACCTGAAACCCCTCAATAACCTTTAGCTGTGATGTCGTGGTGTGTCGTAAGCTCTAATGTGTTGCATGTTCGATGTGACAGATCAGAAACCAGATGTGATGTACGCCGATATCGGAGGGATGGACATCCAGAAGCAGGAGGTGCGGGAGGCTGTGGAGCTTCCACTCACACACTTCGAGCTCTACAAGCAGGTAAAAGTGTTAAAGGGCAACTGAATGGTGTTATTAAGCTAGCTTTTAGTAGCACAGTTAAAGGTTTTATAGCTGCTATGATGAGTGCTGCATGTGGGCGTGTGTTTCCCCAGATTGGTATTGACCCCCCAAGAGGAGTGCTGATGTACGGACCCCCCGGCTGTGGAAAAACCATGCTGGCTAAAGCTGTGGCTCATCACACTACAGGTCCATTAATCACACTGAGACACTGCAGTCTTACAATTAATAACTCTTACACCAATATCTCATCTGCTACCTTGTTCTTCTAAGCTGAACAGAAGCTCATGATCAGAACTGGATTTTGGTATAAAAAAAAAGTCAGATAAAAATATGAGGAGTTCAGGTCGTGACGTGTCTGCGCCGAGACAGGTCGTGACGTGTGAATGGACATACATGAATTGATAGAATACAGGATGGGAATACTGGATGGACAGGGCTGTAGTTGGACATGGCATGACGGACAGGTTGTGACAGATATGCAGGTCCATCATCATGTACCCTCTGTTTGTCCACAGCGGCATTTATCCGTGTGGTCGGCTCCGAGTTTGTTCAGAAATACCTGGGTGAAGGGCCACGTATGGTCAGGGATGTGTTCCGGTTGGCCAAAGAGAACGCACCTGCAATCATCTTCATCGATGAGATCGATGCCATCGCCACCAAGCGCTTCGACGCACAGACCGGAGGTACGACTAGCTTTCACCTTCACGTTTATTCAGTTACTCCTGACTCAGAGGTTAATGATCAATTCATTATAATCTGTTTTAATGCCTAGACATGAGACTTGTAAATAATCAGTAATCATTTTAATATCTCTCTCTCTCTGTCTTTGTCTCTCTCTGTTTCTCTCTCTCTCTCTCTTTCTCTCTGTCTATCTGTTTTTCTCTCTCTCTCTCTCTCTCTCTCTCTGTGTCTCTCTCTCTCTCTCTCTCTCTCTCTCTTTCTGTGTCTCTCTGTCTCTCTCTCTCTCTCTCTCTGTGTGTGTGTCTCTCTCTCTCTCTCTCTCTCTCTCTCTCTCTCTCTCTCTCTTTCTGTGTCTCTCTGTGTGTGTCTCTCTCTCTCTCTCTCTCTCTCTCTCTCTCTCTCTCTCTGTGTGTCTCTCTGTGTCTCTCTCTCTCTCTCTCTCTCTCTCTCTCTCTCTCTCTCTCTCTCTCTCTCTCTCTCTCTCTCTCTAGCTGACAGAGAGGTGCAGAGAATCCTTCTGGAGCTGCTGAATCAGATGGATGGATTCGACCAGAACGTTAATGTGAAGGTGAGCTTGGACTTTATTCTTATTCTGTCTGACATGTTTCTACATGGATATTACAGATCAACCAATAAGTGTGTGTGTGTGTGTGTGTGTGTGTGTGTGTGTGTGTGTGTGTGTGTGTAGGTCATCATGGCCACTAACAGGGCCGACACTCTGGACCCGGCTCTGCTGCGTCCGGGTCGTCTGGACCGTAAGATTGATTTTCCTCTGCCGGACCGCAGACAAAAGCGTCTCATCTTCTCCACCATCACCAGCAAGATGAACCTGTCTGAGGAGATGGACCTGGAGGACTGTATCCTCATCAAACACCTGATTAACTCATTAGACTAAACATTCAGGTCACAGAGAAAGAGGGACACTGCTACAGTACAGACTACAGTTACTTTACTCCCCATTTTTCTTTTCCCTCTCCTCTACTTCCTCCTTTACTTCCTTCATTCTTTCCTCCATTACTTCCTGAAGTATCTATTAAGTTAATTTTTTCTTTCATGGGGTTTGTATAGGTTTGTGTGTGTAGATTGTGTTGTTTTAAGCACCGGTGTGTTTTGTATCTGTGTGTTCCTTAACCCGTGTGTGTAGATGTCGCCCGACCCGACAAGATCTCTGGAGCAGATATTAACTCCATCTGCCAGGAGGTGAGTGTGTAACACACCCTGTTTTAAACACGTGAGCGAGAGATGTTGCTGTGTACTGTTACAGTGTGGTGCACGTTTTTCTCACATCGTGTGTGTGTTCTCAGGCTGGAATGTTGGCTGTTCGTGAAAATCGTTATATCGTCCTGGCCAAGGATTTTGAGAAGGCTTACAAGACGGTCATTAAAAAGGACGAGCAGGAGCACGAGTTCTACAAGTAGAGACAGCAGCTCATCACAGTTAGCTTAGCTGTTTATTTACTTTATTCTTTGCTATGTTTATTTGTATGTATTCACACACACACACACACACACACACACACAGATGCACTACAGTATTTGCGTCTGACACGCAGACTGTGACTCCACTGGATTTAAACACACAGCAACTTCAGTACATTTTACAGATTGTTGTACACTGCAAAAAGAAACAATAAAAAATGTTTTCCATAAAAACGGACATCGTTTGTTTATTTAAATTAAATTTAATGGCTACGGTGTTGCTACGGCCACCATATTAATATTTATTTATATATATAATCTTTTGTCATCCACTCCAAAGAAAACCGTATAAATTGACATCTTGTTTATTTAAGTGCAAAACCAGCTAAAATCTGAGGTGATGCCACGTGACCTTGGTTTAACCGTGTGAGTGATTTCACCCAATGAAAATGCGTCTGTGACGTCACACCGAACTGGGTACATTCTGTACTGTGCTGCACTGCACCAGTAGGGGGAGCTGATGTTCACATTGTATATGATGCTTCTTTGTATAAATTAAAAGCTATTTTGACCAAATAAACCGAATTAATGAAATTCTCACAGGGTGGGAAAACAATGTCACAGGGTGGGTAAAAAAAAAGACGATTTTACATCTGAACACGAAATAATGCGTAATCAGATTGCGTAAAAATGCAATCCAAACACACTCTGCTATACAAGATGAGTGACGCGACGTGACATACAGCTAAGTGACCCATACTCAGAATTCGTTCTCTGCATTTAACCCATCCAAAGTGCACACACACACCGTGAACACACACCCGGAGCAGTGGGCAGCCATTTATGCTGCAGGGCCCGGGGAGCAGTTGGGGGGGTTCGGTGCCTTGCTCAAGCAATACCTTAGTCGTGGTATTGCCGGCCCGAGACTCGAACCCACAACCTTAGAGTTAGGAGACAAACTCTCTAACCATTAGGCCACGATGTTCTAGGACAAACAACCCCAGAGTGTTAGTGAGTGGCGTTTGATATGGAGCTTCTCTCACTTTCTCCTTCACCTTCACATTTAAAAAATTGTATAAAATTTGAATTAGTTTTATAAAGATTTAGTAAAGTTTGAAAGCACATTAGTAATCGAATATTCCTGAATCGCAGTTTGTTTTGGGGTAAAGCCAAACCGACCGTCTGAAATGTTTAAAAGGAAAATTATTGTAGATCCTGTTCCATTGATCCGTAAAAATTTTGCAAGAATGTTTTCATGTACGTTTACATTTGTGCTGCATGTGACACTGTACAGAGGGACTTACTAATCACTGAGAAAGCTGTATAATGCCATAAATGAGGAATTGTTGAAGTAGGACCGAGAAACTGCTGCAGTAGCTGCATTAAGCCTGCATGTTGGCTGAATTGTTCTGAATGTGAAACAGGGAAAACTGGAATATACCACACTCCAGAGCCTGAAGCTGATGCTACACACATGGAAAATACATCCTCGGCCTCCTCTACATCTAAACAATGATTATATGATTATAATTAATAATGATTATAATTAATTTGAAATATTATAACAAATCTTTTAAGCTGTAATAACTGTGTGGTTATCTAACCTGAAGCTACAGTCGTGTACACAAGTATATAGATAGCTGGATTACAATTTAGCGGCTGTTTGACTTCTGGGTGTTTGTGTAAAAATCTTTTCAGGTTTCATTGTATGTTCACATACACACACCTGCTCACTGAACTGTGTCACAACTCACAGCATTATTGTTTACAAATTAAATATTTAACGTATTTAACGCACTTCACTTAACACACTGTGATGTGTGTGTTTGTGCGTAAGAGAGAGAGAGAGAGAGAGAGAGAGAGAAAGATTAATGATGACCGGTGTCTTTGACTTAATGTTGGTCCAGAGTACATGTGAGTTTAAATAAAGCAGACACTCCCACTGAGTAAAACAAGCACCACATTACAGTGTGAAGAATGATAGAGAGATGTTATGGAGGAAAACAGATAACAAAAATCTACACATGTAAAATAATATAACAATCATGTATTAAATACTACTCACATGTAATGTCCAGTTCAGCAGCTGCATGTGTGAATATTATGTTCTCAAATCAAATCAAATCAAAATTTTTTTTGTCACATACACATACATACAGATTACGACATGCAGTGAAATGCTTTTTACGTCTGTCCGGTATAGAAAGGAAAGGAATGTTCTCAGCTCGAGTAATTGGCTAGATGTCAGATATCCAATTCATTCAGTCTTTGTATTACAAATATGAAATTATTCATGAATGACATGTTGTATCTACAGTTTAGTTTATTTGATCTTTTTCAGGTCTAAACATTATAATATACATTAACAGTTCTGGGTAAAATTACCATCAGGAAAAAAAAAAATAATTATGTGAACATTTTAAACAGCAGGTCAGCAGGTAAAAGTGCCTGAGCTGTAAGTCACCTACGGAGCAGAAGATAACTTCATAACTCTTACACCAACAGAAGCAGGTCAGTTCCCCCACCAGCCTCTCTTTATTCTCTCTCTTCAAGTCAGAGAGTAAAAACACAGGGTGTTGAACATGACAGAGAAACACAATGCATAAACCCTTCTATCTGAAGATGTTGGAAAACTTAGTTCCAGCTTTACAGTTTTATTTTAACGAGAGCTTTAATATAAAGCTGTGATGTGCAGCTGCACTAACGTCAGAGCTGTTTATTCATGAGCTATTCAGTAAAACCTTAAATAAACAATGATAAATGGTACAAACTACCGAAAGTGACTCAGATGTTCTTAAAAATGTAAATACTAAGCAATACACTGGGGTTTGTACAACACTCTTTCTCAGCTGACACACACCTTCTTTTAAAAAAGAATAAAAGTATTCCTTGGAGAAGTTCTTCGTTTCCTACACGGCTTCCACAAAAAAGTTTTTTTCTTTTCAGAGCAAACCCTCGTGCTGAAGGTCAAGAACTTTCCAAATAACTCAGAGGAACATTTTCATTGCATAAGATTTTATTTGCTAATTTATTTAATTCTCTAATAATCTTTTTTCTAGTGTTTGAGGTGTGGGGTGGGGTAAAATACCCCCCAAACACACACACACACACACACACACACCAAACCATGGCCAGGAATGTGCACCCCCCCCAAAAAAAAGTGTGACTCCCAAAAATTGTGTGTTTGTGTATGTGTCTGTGTGTATGTGTGTGTATGTGTTTGTGTGTGTGTGTGTGTATGTGTATGTGTTTGTGTGTGTATGTATCTGTGTGTGTATGTGTCTTTGTGTATGTGTTTGTGTGTGTGTGTGTGTGTGTATGTGTATGTGTTTGTGTGTGTATGTATCTGTGTGTGTATGTGTCTTTGTGTATGTGTTTGTGTGTGTGTATGTGTTTGTGTGTGTGTGTGTGTGTGTATGTGTATGTGTATATGTGTATAAAATCTAAGAGTTTGCACTTTCACGTGCACTTTTTCTCAGTTCTTTGTCACAAACCAAAGCGCGTGCGTAGAAAGTCAATATTTTTTTTCTATTGTACGCGATGACGTAGTGACGCATCTATGGAAACGTTTTTTTCTGTTTCCACGCGTACTTTTTAGCCACAAGAAAGTACCTCACTTCCGGTTTGTGTAGCGACGCTTTAAGTGTAACTCCGAACACACAAGTCCACACACGGCGTTTAGTGCGAGTTTGTGTGTAATGCGGTAAGTGTGAAGCTGCAGTTTTATACCCGTGTGATTTATATCTGTATCTCGCTCTTAAACGGTCGTTAGCTTTCTGTCGCTAACATCAACATGAGCGGCTGCTTTCTGAGGTAAAATTTCATCCCTCACTCTTTTATTGTTGTGTGTTTTTATCTGTAAACAACCGTCTGGTCCACTAGTTTAACTGTGAGAAAGCGAGGCTGTTTGTGTGGTTTTGTGTAGTTTTGTGTAGTTTTGTGTAGTTGATGTGAACACAGCTGGAGTTAGTGAGTTAAATCAGTACTCTGGGCTTTAGCCCTTTAGCCCTGACTTCTGACTCCTGACTCCTGATTTCTGACTCGTTTTAAACTTCACTCCTCCTCATTACAGCTGGGATTAAACTTCTAAATCACATCAGGTCACATCCATAAGGTGTGTTTATAACCTGGGGGAGAGGAAGAGAAGCGATGAAGAAAGAAGTGAAGTGAAATGGACCAGTTACTGGTGTTAGAGATGACAAGCAGGTTTTACTGCAACCGCTGGACTGGTTCTGCTCGGACTCTATCTGAAAGGAGAGACACCGAGATCAAAGGATAGAGAGAGAGAGAGAGACAGAGAGAGAGAGAGAGAGTGAGAGAGACAGAGAGAGAGAGAGAGAGTGAGAGAGACAGAGTGAGAGAGAGAGACAGACATACATCTTTTCTCCAGCTGTGATTTATTTTAGTGGTTAATTAGTTGTTTTCATATCAGCAGAAGTTTAAATAATGTCAGTTAATTTCAGTCTCACAATAGAAGGTATTCTGTATAACGTGAGCAGAAAACACACACACACACACACACACACACACACACACACACACACACACACGTTTTCATGAGTCTGTTGCAGCATTCCAGCAAGTTGTGCAAGGTTGTACTTAAGAGATAAGAATGAAGTGAATGGGTCAGATAAGGCATGGTGTTCACACACACACACACACACACACACACACACACACACACACAAAACTGTTTTTTTGTGAAATTGGAAATGATTACCATTGATATTTTCACCCCGGGTTTCAACATCACTCAATACCTGTAATACATTAACTTCAGTTTCTCTGGGAAAACAAAAGCTTGGTAAAAAACTAAACCTGTGTGTGAGAGTGTGTGTGAGAGTGTGTGTGAGAGTGTGTGTGAGAGTGTGTGTGAGAGTGTGTGTGAGAGTGTGTGTGAGAGTGTGTGTGAGAGTGTGTGTGAGAGTGTGTGTGAGAGTGTGTGTGAGAGTGTGTGTGAGAGTGTGTGTGAGAGTGTGTGTGAGAGTGTGTGTGAGTGTGTGTGTGTGTGTGTGTGTGTGTGTGTGTGAGTGTGTGTGTGAGTGTGTGTGTGAGTGTGTGTGTGAGTGTGTGTGTGTGTGTGTGTGTGTGTGTGTGTGTGTGTGTGTGTGTGTGTGTGTGTGTGTGTGTGTGTGTGTGTGAGTGTGTGTGTGTGTGTGTGTGTGTGTGTGTGTGTGTGTGTGTGTGAGTGTGTGTGTGTGTGAGTGTGTGTGTGAGTGTGTGTGTGAGTGTGTGTGTGAGTGTGTGTGTGTGAGTGTGTGTGAGAGTAAGTCGTGGCCTAGTGGTTAGAGAGTCTGACTCCTAACCCTAAGCTTGTGGGTTCGAGTCTCGGGCACGACTGAGGTGCCCTTGAGCAAGGCACCGAACCCGCAACTGCTCCCCGGGCGCTGCAGCATAAATGGCTGCCCACTGCTGTGTGTGTGTGTTCACTGCGGTGTGTGTGTGTGTTCACTGCGGTGTGTGTGTGTGTTCACTGCGGTGTGTGTGTGTGTTCACTGCGGTGTGTGTGTGTGTTCACTGCGGTGTGTGTGTGTGTTCACTGCGGTGTGTGTGTGTGTGTGTTCACTGCTGTGTGTGTGTGTTCACTGCGGTGTGTGTGTGTGTGTTCACTGCTGTGTGTGTGTGTTCACTGCGGTGTGTGTGTGTGTGTGTGTTCACTGCGGTGTGTGTGTGTTCACTGCGGTGTGTGTGTGTGTGTTCACTGCGGTGTGTGTGTGTGTGTTCACTGCGGTGTGTGTGTGTTCACTGCGGTGTGTGTGTGTGTGTGTGTGTGTGTTCACTGCGGTGTGTGTGTGTGTGTGTGTGTGTGTGTTCACTGCGGTGTGTGTGTGTGTGTGTGTGTGTGTGTTCACTGCGGTGTGTGTGTGTGTGTGTGTTCACTGCGGTGTGTGTGTGTGTGTGTGTGTTCACTGCGGTGTGTGTGTGTGTGTGTGTGTTCACTGCGGTGTGTGTGTGTGTTCACTGCGGTGTGTGTGTGTGTTCACTGCGGTGTGTGTGTGTGTTCACTGCGGTGTGTGTGTGTGTTCACTGCGGTGTGTGTGTGTGTTCACTGCGGTGTGTGTGTGTGTTCACTGCGGTGTGTGTGTGTTCACTGCGGTGTGTGTGTGTGTGTGTGTTCACTGCGGTGTGTGTGTGTGTGTGTTCACTGCGGTGTGTGTGTGTGTGTTCACTGCGGTGTGTGTGTGTGTGTTCACTGCGGTGTGTGTGTGTGTGTTCACTGCGGTGTGTGTGTGTGTGTTCACTGCGGTGTGTGTGTGTGTGTTCACTGCGGTGTGTGTGTGTGTGTTCACTGCGGTGTGTGTGTGTGTGTTCACTGCGGTGTGTGTGTGTGTGTTCACGGCGTGTGTGTGTGTGTGTTCACGGCGTGTGTGTGTGTTCACGGCGTGTGTGTGTGTTCACGGCGTGTGTGTGTTCACGGCGTGTGTGTGTTCACGGCGTGTGTGTGTTCACGGCGTGTGTGTGTTCACGGCGTGTGTGTGTTCACGGCGTGTGTGTGTTCACGGCGTGTGTGTGTTCACGGCGTGTGTGTGTGTGTGTTCACTGCTGTGTGTGTGTGTGTTCACTGCTGTGTGTGTGTGTGTTCACTGCTGTGTGTGTGTGTGTTCACTGCTGTGTGTGTGTGTGTTCACTGCTGTGTGTGTGTGTGTTCACTGCTGTGTGTGTGTGTGTGTGTGTACTTTGGATGGGTTAACGAATTCGCAGAGAACGCAGGTGAAGAGAATGTATTCTGAGTATGGGTCACCATATTTAGCCATATGTCATGTCACTTTCACTTAAAAAAAAAAAACGTGTGTGTGAGAGAGTGTGTGTTAGTGTGTGTGTGACAGACAGAGAGAACCCATCTAAATACAGGATTTATATTGATTAATAATAGTGTAATCAGTGTGGACGTTGATCTGAACAGAGTTTATATTAGATTCTGATTAATGAATAAATACAAAGTAAATGTCACAGATGTTTTATTGTTTTTTTTATTGTTTATATTGTTTTTTATTGTTTCATTACCGTTCATTCAGGTTTAACTTTGAAAAGGTTGTTTGTGTGTGTGTTTGTGTGTGTGTGTGTGTGTGTGTGTGTATATAATTTGTTCAGGATGTAGTGGTGATGTAATTGACACATAAATTAATATTTGCTTACAAATGCTGAAATATTTAACAGTAAATTACACCCTGTATGTTTAACACGTCCCCCCTTGTGAAGTCCACGCTGACATTTTCTCATGACTCAGCAAATGATGCCAAATGATTTTTATTTCCACTTGACCTTCTGACCTCAGATCACACACTGAGCGAAGGTGAGGAGTAAACAAAGTATTCTGTTGTAGAAGTTACATGTTGTGTGTTAGTCAGTTGTTACAGTGTTAAGCGTGTGTGTGTGTGGTTTATTTAGTAGAACTGTATATGGGTGTAGTCCCAGTCTCCGGGGATTATTACCTGGATACAGAGACAAAGCAGCTGCTCTCTCTCTCTCTCTCTCTCTCTCTCTCTCTCTCTCTCTCTCTCTCTCTCTCTCTCTCTCTGTCTTCTCTCTGTCTTCTCTCTCTCTCTCTGTCTTCTCTCTCTCTCTCTGTCTTCTCTCTCTCTCTCTCTCTCTCTCTGTCTTCTCTCTCTCTCTCTGTCTTCTCTCTCTCTCTCTCTCTGTGTCTTCTCTCTCTCTCTCTCTCTCTGTGTCTTCTCTCTCTCTCTGTGTCTTCTCTCTCTCTCTCTATGTCTTCTCTCTCTCTCTCTATGTCTTCTCTCTCTCTCTCTATGTCTTCTCTCTCTCTCTCTCTCTCTCTGTCGTCTCTCTCTCTCTCTCTGTCTCTCTCTCCCTCTCTCTCTCTCTCTCTCTCTCCCTCTCTCTACCTGGACCCCATTGTTGTGTGTGTGTGTGTGTGTGTGTGTGTGTGTGTGTGTGTGGTCATTCGGGATTCTTTCATGGCCTCAGCTGCAGCTGTGTGACTCTGAGATCTGAGCTCATGACCTGTTGCTCTCTAAACCCTCACAGTAACATGGTCACGTGTGTTCCAGCTCCACAGTGTGACAAACCCCTTATTGTAGTTAAACTTCTCCATTTTAATATCGGTGATGTCTGTTTAAACAACTCTAACTGGTTTATTCTTCACTTAGTAATTAACATTCCTTTAACAGCTGTTCTGTAACACTCCTATAACGTGTTCGACTGCTAAGAAAGTAACAAAGTGCAAAACCACTGTGTGATGCTTGTGATCAGAAAAAAAATCTCTTAACAGCGTGTGTGTGTGTGTGTGTGTGTGTACACTGTTCATATTGTATTATATTCTTTAGCTATTGTTGTTTCAAGGATTTGCTTTCCAAATAAACTTCACCCACACCCTCAACACCAACAGCCGAGAGACAGAGAGAGACATAAACCGTGAGAGAGAGCGAGATAAACCGAGAGACAGACAGACAGAGAGAGAGAGAGAGAGAAACCGCGAGAGAGAGAAACCGCGAGAGAGAGAAACCGCGAGAGAGAGAAACCGTGAGAGAGATGAACCGTGAGAGAGAGAGAGAGAGAGATGAACCGTGAGAGAGAGAGAGATCTGCCTGTATGCTCATATCATTCACCTTGACCCTGGCACTTTTTGCCCCATGCCTTAAATCTGTTTTTAATGACTCCATGTCCCTTAAACGAGTCTCCACACACATGTGAAGTGAAACACAGCAGAATGTCCACATTTCTGATAAGATTTGTAGATACTGGGTGGCATGTTGTGTTACATGTTACACAGGAACACTTTTTACATCAGGGTATACACACACACACACACACACACACACACACGTATGCGTTAGTGGCTGGAGATGCAGCAACAAGTTTTTAGTTCTTACTCAATCACTTCTCTTCACAAAAAAATGGAAAAAAAGAACAGGGCCAGATGACGACATTTCTGTTGTGTTATTTTTAGTCTACCAGCGTATATTCAGCTCTACAGTTTCTGCTCTGTTTCTTACTGTAGAGAATCATGTGTGTGTGTGTGTGTGTGTGTGTTCTCACCTTAAAGAACAGTAATGTGGAGAAGAACACGCCCGCTGTGTGTGTGTGTAAGCAGGAAACAAGGAAGTGATCTGGTTTATTTTGGAAAGTGAATAACGTTTCTTGTTAAAGGAGGAAATCTCTATATAGAGCAGTAGAGCTTGTCTGTCTGGTCCTAAACACCACGTTATAATTCTAACTCCATCAGTATCAGTGCTCTGATCCAGGGGCTTTAACCAGCACTAATTAATCTGAAACCAGCTCAGGTTAAACCTGAGGGTAAAGCTGATCAGGATCTGTGATGGACAGACCTTCCCCTCTCTCCGTCTCTCTCTCTCTCTCTCTCTCTCTCTGTCTCTCTGTCTCTCTCTGTCTCTCCCTCTTCCTCTCTCTGCCTCTCCCCCCCCCTCTCTCTCTGTCTCTCTCTCTCTCTCTTCTCCCCCCCCTCCCTCCCCCCATCTCTCCTTCCCTCTCATTAGTTTGGTAGTAGTTTGATGTTCAGAGCTTCTTGCAGATAGTTGCAACTCAGAATAAGGTGAGCACGAGACTCCAGGGTTCATTGTATCCTGGCAACAACACCAGTGAAGGAGGGAGACATGAAATACATACAGAGGAGTTAATAACACAAGGCTGGATGCACAGCACTTACTTATTGAGCTGTGCAATGCAACACCACACGAGCTCGTTCTGTTCATCCCACACTCATAATTATTATAATCATCATATTTCAGTAACACTTTATTTTGTGTTATCTGTAGATCTTCACCACTGTACTTCACATGAAGCTTTTTTTAACTGATTCATTCTCTTTTTGTTTTTCCAGACGGTGACCTGTGATTGGCCCAGCCTGGGTCGCCAATGGCAACAATCCCACCCCCTCAACTGTGGTGATATAAACTAGTGGGAGCTGGATATACTCTGACCACACACACACACACATCACGTATGAATCGTCTTGTAGGTTTGTTTCTGGTATTCACCCAGGAGCAGGAAGTGCAGTTATGAACTGCATGCACGCACCTTTGCATGTGATTATTTATGTGTGTGAACTCACACAGAGATAATAAGCCAGTGTGTGGTTTGTCCACTTCCTCGTTATCGCCGTTCTGCTGGACCACTCGTTTATACCTCGACCGCCATGTTTTAGTTTAACGGGTTTAGCTAACGGGTGCTTTGTGTGACACCTCCGTCACCCAACTGCATCTCTGTTGTCAGATATGAGACCTCCGTAGGCCGAGGTCACCTCCAGCTGGCTTCTGTTTCAGTTCTGAACCCCTCTCTGAGTGACCCGGACTCACCATGCACACTCTGAACTCAAAGTGGCGTTATTTGTTCATGCTGCTTGGCCTGCAGCTCATCGTCATGGCCCTCCTGTCCAGAGACTCTTACCAGAAGAGGGTCACTTACTTTTTCCGGATTTTCCGCAAACTGGATGTGCTGAGCGGTCCGACCTGGTCAGGGGCTGTTCACGGGACCAACCGCACAGGCACCGACGTCTACGCCAACCTGTCCCAACTGGTGCTAGTGTCCAAGAAAGAGGAAATGCACTACTGCCCTAAAAAATCACCACTGCTCAGTGAGTGTGAACCCGGCGCAGCACATTCACAGACACAAATATGACCGATATGAGACATTACAGACATAAAGCTCTCTATTTCTTTTCTGACAGGTGGACCAATCCACATCAGCTTACCCTCAAGACTCACACTCGCTCATGTGAAGAGGAAGAATCCACTGGTGGTTCGCGGGGGACGCTACAGACCGCCGGACTGCGAGGCCCGGCATCGCACCGCTATAGTCATTCCTCACAGGAACCGAGAACAACACCTGAAGTACCTCCTGTACTACCTACACCCCTTCCTACAGAGGCAACAGCTGAGCTATGGCATCTACGTCATCCACCAGGTGAGTAGTGTAACCTGCACGCGTGTGCACACACACACACACACACACACACACACACACACAGCCATGTTAAACTAAACCTGCTGTCACTGATGCACATGTTCTCCTTAGTTTAGCTAATATTCAGTTATACATGTATGAGTTTACAGTGATTCTATTTATCTTTTTCTCACACACACACACACACACATACTAGGGTTCTGACTCCTAACCCTAAGGTTGTTGGTTCAAATCTCGGGCCGGCCACCACTGAGGTGCCCTTGAGCAAGGCACCGAACCCCCCCAACTGCTCCCTGGGCACCGCAGCATAAATGGCTGCTCCGGGTGTGTGTTCACTGCTGTGTGTGTGCACTTTGGATGGGTTAAATGCAGAGAACAAATTCTGAGTATGTGTCACCACACTTAGCTGTACGTCACGTCACTTTCACTTTTTCACTTTCACACACACACAATATAAACTGTGTGTGTGGTAATTGTGGTTTATTGGGGATGTAATATATAGACAGTTTATGAATTAAGTTGAGTTAGTGATCAGATTTCACTTTTAATAAATAAACTAGACAGGGTGACTGTAGTTCAGGTGTGTTCAGGTGTGTTAGTGAGATCTGTACGTCTGACCAGTTCATAACATCACCTGCATGGCAGGAGAAGCTCACTGGTGAACCTTCTGAAGGAAATAGATATTATTAGTTAACGTCAGAAAGAAGCAGAGGACCATCTGCACATTTATGATGGTTAGTGCTTTTAGTGCCCCTTAGTGAAGGAATTTCACATGGCTTATTACCAGCATGCATCAGCCTGAACCTCTGTTCCTGTGTATGCATGCAGTATTTATATATAAATGTGTGTGTGTGTGTGTGTGTGTGTGTTGCAGGCCGGTAACTACACGTTTAACCGGGCAAAGCTGATGAACGTTGGCTTCCGGGAAGCGATGAGGGAGGAGGACTGGGACTGTCTGTACTTCCATGATGTGGATCTGATCCCTGAGGATGACCGTAACACATACGTGTGCGACAAATATCCCAAACACGCCGCCATCGCCATGGACAAGTTCGGCTACAAGTCAGTGTGTACCTTCATCATCACGCAGCTCAGTTCACATCAGTTTAAAGATGCAGTCTGAGATTCTCTGAGCTCTCGGTGTGACTTGTCCACAGTCCCACAGGACAAGGACGGAAAAACCTGTCATTTCTTTAGAATGATAGTATTACATCAGATCAGGAAACAAGTAAACATACCAGGACCTCCTGTATCTCACCTCTCATCACTCACTACATCACCTCACTCACCATCTCTCACTCTGACTGCCTGTAAGGCGAGTTGTGTGTCATTAAGTGTAATCTGTCTTTCAGACTGCCCTATAAAGGTTATTTTGGTGGCGTGTCAGCATTATCTCCTCTACACTATCTGAAGATGAACGGCTTCCCCAACAACTACTGGGGCTGGGGGGGTGAGGACGATGACATAGGCATCCGGTGAGTGTGTGTGTGTGAGATTTCAGGGTTCAGATTAGCTGTAAAATTTCAGTTGGTTTCCTCTTTACACGTCTCACATTTTTCACTCATTTTTCCTGTTCTCTCTGTCGTTCTCTCTGTCGTTCTGTCTAATTCAGTGTGTCTCTGGCTGGGATGTTCATCAGCCGTCCGTCTCTGAGGATCGGCCGCTACAAGATGATCAAGCACAAACTGGATAAGGGCAATGAGGTCAACCCTAAAAGGTTTTATTCTCACACACGCTCACACGCATGCTCACAAACGCACGCACACACTCACAAACACATTGTTTAACCTTTATTTTTACAGGCAAGTTATTAAGAACAGGTTCTTATTTACAATGGCGGCCTGCTCTCACATACATACACAGCATTTTTTCCACAAACGTGTTTGTAAGAGCGTTATATTATCTGACTTTGTTGCGTTAAATTAAAATTGTTAATTAAATTAAATTAAAATTGTTGCAGGTTCAGTTTGTTGGCGAAGACGCAGCAGACATGGAAGTTGGATGGGATGAACTCACTGGAGTACGAGCTCGTGTCTCGGGATTACTTACCTCTCTACACCAACATCACCGTCAACATCGGCACCAACCACACCCTGAAACCTACAACCTCTAAACTGCCCGGCAAACGTGAAGAGAACCGGCCTGGACGCTGACACACACACAGACCTGTGTCTTACACACACCTTTCCGCACGCGTGTGTGTGTAAGAGATTCACAGACAGACAGACAGACAGACAGACAGACACACACACACGGTTGACTTTTGAATGATTGTACAGTTTGTGGTACAGAGCCTCGGTAGTGCATATATCAGGTTATAAACTCTAGTGCTATTTCTTACAGGGGTCTGTCTCTCTCCCCCTGTCGGTCTCTCTCCCTCTCCCCCTGTCGGTCTCTCTCTCTCTCTCTCTCCCTGTCGGTCTCTCTCTCTCTCCCCCTGTCGGTCTCTCTCTCTCCCCCTGTCGGTCTCTCTCTCTCTCCCTGTCGGTCTCTCTCTCTCTCTCCCTGTCTGTAATGTTCTTTTTCTGTTCAACTCTCTTATTCTCTCTTACTTTTATAATCACTCTTTCTGTCTCTCGCATTTTCTCTGGGGTTCTGCTCAGTGTACACACACACCCCACCCCCCCACACTCACCCACACACACACATGCACACACAGACCTGTGTCCCACACCTCTGCATGTGTGTCTGTGTGTGTAAGAGATTCACACCGGTGTTGCCTTAGACACAAATCTGCACAAATTTCTCTCTCTCTCTCTCTCTCTCTCTTTTTTTGTGTCTCTCCCTCTTCATGGATTTTTATGGATTTTTAATTAGGATCTCTGGGTTTCAGAACACCAGCAAAAAGGCCCAGAGGATGATGAGTAATGGCTCACAGTTCCAGCTGTTTAACACAGAGTCCTGATGTTACGCTGTGTGTAAACTAAAGGACTGTTTTAATATGAACACAATCAGAAACTTTTAAACCATTAACTGCTGCTTTACATATCCTTACAGCATCCCGTCTGTCTGTCTGCTCGCTACCTTTGACCATCGTGGCCTTTGTGAAGGTTTTGCAGTGTGAATTTTGTAATTTTGTTCGTTGTAAAACAACTCAGATGTAGGACTTTTTATTGATATCGAAGTATCACAGTACTGTGTATTGTTTATAGTAATGTACATCTTTGTAGTTGACTCTTAGTGTTGGCTGTAAATTGCTGAAGCACTCAATAAGCAAGACAGCTTTTTTTTTCCCTTCTTCTCCCTTTTTTGTTAACCTTTTTGCTGGTGTGTCTCTTAGTTAAAGCAGTAACACCAGTCTGCTTATGGACATGTTGGAGCAACAGAAATGACAAGCTACGATATTAACCTGGTTAAAGTCCACCTACCGCTGGTCACTGGTGTAAACAAAGCGTAACTAGCTAGCTGGGTAGTTAGCTGACTACACTCACACTATTGAACTATGATGTACTATTTCTGCCCCTCGTGACTGATTGCTGCAGCAAACTCCAGACTGTTCATGTTAAATACGAGATGAATGTGGATGTGATGTCTACAAATGTTACGCATGAACTTTGTGTTGTACTTATGGAAGACTGAATCATCTACAGAGTCGTGATGGATGAACTGACCGCTTGAGGGCGTGTCTGGGTGTGCAGGAGGGCGTGTCTGGGTGTGCAGGAGGGCGTGTCTGGGTGTGCAGGGGGCAGCTGATTGGCTGTTGTGTGATTTTTTTTTTTTTTTTTTTTTAGCTCTTTTGGCCTTTTGGATCTTTTTAGGGATTAGAGATTACAGGAAGTCATTTGGACTCCACAGTGATGTGGTGATCCCTCAGTGCCATGTGTTTAGTATAATAGGGTTTTTTTTGTTTGTTTGTATCCAATGAAAGTAAAATATGGAGTCTCATATTTGGTGAAAATGAGGACGGCCGTATGGCTGCTGTGAAACGTAGCGTTCCGCTTCAGGACTTTTTAGCCCTCTTTGATTGACTTCTAACCTTTTGACACGATAGTCACATGTCCAGGTCAGGAGAGATCTCACCAGGAAGTGAAGGTTCTGTCTGACGTTCTAAATTAAACTCTACTAAATCTGGTTGCGAACAGAATCATCACTTTCACATCTTCATCTTCTCCGTCAAACAAATCCTCAGGAACATAAACACAAGCTAACGCTAAAATAAACGAATGCGCATGAATCCCAGCCGATTCCTCCTGAAGAGACGCAGCGGCGACGTTTCCCCCGGAGCCCTGAGGAGACCCCTGATCAGATCGTCTGGACGTTTCATCCTTTGTATCTAATATCTGCTTTTTACCTGATTGTAAATCTGTTTTCTTGCTTTGTGATGCCTCACAGTAGAATGTTTTCCTTTTACTTTACTCTTAAGATGTTTGTAACCACTAGGTGAAGGAGAAATCTGGACGATTGACCCACGCTCTGAAATCTAAGAATGCTAATGGCTGAGTCGCCATTATTAGCGCAGGTGCTAACCTGCAGGACATCATGTGCTCTGTTAGGGTTTGGTACTTCAGGTGTCTTTATGCATATCAAGGGCTGAGTGATTTCATTTCTCCTTCAGACTTTAAATAAACGTCCCCCAGCCTACAAGAGTTCTCCAGATAAGCATTAAGGTGTGAAATCGCTGCGTTATTCTTCTTCAGCTTTAGCACACAGTACTGATGTTAATCACACGTTATTCCAGCTCGACTAACCTTAACACCCGGGCTGGTTCTGTCAGTGCTAACATCAGCTGAGTGACCGATTTGTAAATAAACAAAGTGTTTCACTGTTCAGCTGAAGAAGTGAACCTGTCAGTGATGGGACACGGGGTCTGTGTCCATCTCCTTCCATTTCACATCAAGCTTTATTTCATGCTGTAGGAGATTATTGTGGTGGTGGTGATGGACTCAGGCCTGGTGTGTGTGTGTGTGTGTGTACAGAACTCCAGTCTGACGGAGTCTGTTTTATCTAAACGTGCCTACATTTGTGTGTGTGTGTGTGTGTGTGAGAGAGTTTTGGTGGTAGAGGGACTTTGTGATTATTTTTGTAATAAATTCTGCACATTCTACATAGTGGCCTTATAATAAAGATTAATAAAGTAAACCTTTATCAAACTTCCAGTTTCTGTGATGTTCAAAAATGTTTACAGATGTGTGTGTGTGTGTGTGTGTGTGTTCGGTGTGTAAAGCAGCGACCGATTCTGCTGAAAGAAAAAAATAAACCCATCAGTACACGTTCCCAAGCTCCTGGAACATCTGAGACGTGCTCACCTTTAACACTAATCCCATCCCAGCAGGTCTCCGGTGTTAATAAATACAGAAAAAAATAAAAATGTAGGCGCGAATGAAAGAAACTGTTTATTTAATGAGCTGATGGACAGAATGCAGAGAGGAGGAATAGTGCTGCAGCAGACAGATGCACGTCGCTGTCACCTTACACACGCCACGACTCTGATGTCTTTTCATTTCTCACTCAGCGCCTGGAGCCGAGCTCAGGTTCAAAACTAATTAAACATGCAAACGATGGAGTGTAGAACAGGTTTAATAGATGATGCGTCTATTTGAACTTGTATAGAAAACAACGTTAATGTTCTGCGTATGGCTTTTAACGTGTACAAAATACCACCATATTTACTGCTGCGGCGTCGTTCACTCAGACACGTGTGAAACGGCCACGAACGAAACGTCCACCGCGTCCCGTTTACACTAAACAGTCTATAAGGAGACTTTCTTTTTATTTTAGTTTATATTTTTAAGGCTCCACCTCCAGACAGAGCTACAGGTAACCTTTTAATCTAGAAACATTGAGCTAGAGTTTGACCTTAAACACGAGATCACTGAGTTAACGATGATGTTTTGAGAGCGTGTGAGAATCACCTTTATCGTGTGAAACGTTTCGGATGACGCAAACATCTCAGACACATGAAGGCTTCAGAGCTCCACAACTAAACAGTTAAAAACCCACCGACTCTGTAAGACTGCAGGGGACACGGGAGACTGGGGACGTTTTCTTTTCTTGAATTTTTTTTTTTTCTCAAAAAACAAAACAAAAAAATCTCGGATCAGATTCACTAAAGAATTATAAATGAACCTACACTGGTGAAAAAGGGAACAAGACATTTTATTGACGAGAACATCAGGCACGTGCTGATCATCAGTAAACATCACCATATTTAACATTGAACCTGAAGTCATTTTTATTCTAATGTTATTGTTAATCGTGATCAAATCTAGTAGAAGGTTGTGATATGAACAGAAGATCAGCACGTGTCTGAGGTCCATCACATCCACAGCGCTGAGATGTTACGCCGTGTGTCGTCCGAACGCACAGATGTTAGTGCTCGTGTCAGCGCTAATCCACCTGAAGCACGACTCGCAGTTTCTCTGAAATCCTGGACGTTTGTTTTGAAGTTCCTTCCCGACATCTGAACTCGTACTCATGTCTCTCTGCGTGCCTTCTTCTTCTTCACCTGTTTCTGGGACTCCCAGCTCTCGTCAGCTTTCTCTGGTGGAGAACAGAAGGTCAGACCAGAGGGTCAGCGCTCATGATAGCAAGGCTAACATCACAGATTAGCATTAGCATGAAGAACACTAAACTCTCCTCCCTCTAGAGGGCAGTAAACACAACTCAGGCAGCATTTGCTGACTCACTCTGAGTGGGCGGAGCTTCGAGTTCAGCTGATTTCAGTGGGGCTTGAGGGGCAGCCATGATCTCCTGCTCCTACACACACAGTCATAAAGTTTAGTACTGTTCTTGGATTAGCATTAAAATGCTAATGAGATGAATCCCAGTGACCACCAATTTACTAATTTGTGAAATTTAACAGCTGCTCACTTTTGCGTTTTTAGGCAACATGTTCCCTGCAGTGTTCTGGTCTTTAACCACGCCCACTTCCATCTCCACCTGTCAATCAAAAACAAAGATATCTTTTCGTTTATAGAGGTTGAAAACGCAGCGCTTACAGATGCTGTAGGTGTGTGTTGGTGGGCGGAGCTTCACCTGAGCAGCACTTCCGGCCTCCTCTGCTTTCTTCTTTTTCTTCTTCTTCTTCTTCGCCTTGTTGCTTCCCGGAGCAGCAGCAGGTTCGTCCTTGTCCTTTTCCAGATCAGAGTCCTGTGTGAAGCAGATAAAAGGAAACGATAACACACACACACACACACACACACACACACACTACTCTACACAGAGAACTCAAATACAGCAGTGGGGAAGTGAACTTGGGAAGTGCACTAGATAGTGAACACTCGTGACCTGAGGCTCGTCAGGGGAAACAACGCCACCTGCTGGCTCATAATTCCCCCACTCCTCACACGGGGCACAGTAATCTGAAGCTGGATCCACACAACCGCTGTCTACACACACACACACACACACACACACACACAGTGTTGCTGTAATAATAACAGTGTAATAACTTAAAAATGATAAACAGAACATATAAATAATATTTATATAATATCAGAAAATCTGCTTATGCAGCTGAATAGTAATAAATATATAATTAATTTTTCTATTATTAATTATTACACTCACTGGGTCCAGACCACTCGTCATCCACAGGAGCTGGACACACCCAGGATCGGTCAGGAACCACCTGCGCTTCAACACCTACACACACACACACACACAGACACACACACACAGACACAGACACACAGACACAGACACACACACACACACAGACACAGACACACACGAGACAGATGTGCCAATTGTGCCAAAATGTGTCGAGATTCACTCACAATGTGCCAATTATCCTTAATTAACATCGCAACAGACATCAGATGATACAATAATAATCATTTATCATGATTTATTTGCTCTCCTACCTGCAGTTATTCCGTGGAGTGAGACGGGGATGTGAGAGCCGTCCACAATCATCCACGAGCCTAAAAGAAACAAATTCAGTGTCGTTGCTGTAAGATTCAGATTCAGTTCACAAACACAAAGAGTTTCTGTTCATCAGAGTTCAGAAGTCAGCAGTGTGTTTTACCCTCCATGTCCTGAGGCCAGACGGAAGGTTCGGACTTCACGCTGTTCCACGTCTGACTGTGAGGAGGAACCGACACGCCCAGATCCCAAGATCCTGAACCATTTACGGCCAACACGTCCCACGCATGAGACACTGAGGAGCGAGTGCACACACACACACACACACACACACACACACATCACTGTAAGATTTGTAGTACAGCCTTGAGCTGTGTGTATGTGTGTGTGTGTGTGAGTTACCTGGTGGAATGACAGCACGGGTCACTTCAGCTACAGGACGTTCATCTGTACACAGAGTGAGAGATAAACAGCTTGTTATGCTGCACTCCACCTATCCTGAGCTGAACATGGTGATGTGTGTCGTATGTTTGTGAGAAAAATGATGTTAGTAATAAAAATAAAAGTTCTTGATGAAGCAGGTGGGTGTGAATATTTACATAATGTCTAAATATTCATGTTATGTCTGAATATTTACGTTATGACTGTGTTCCTCTGTGTACACTAGACCATGAACATTCAGACCAGAGCTTCAACAGAGCTTACGTTCCACTGGTACCACCGCCTGCTGGGTTCTCGGACTGTTCTTCTGAGCTTTAGGTGCAGGAGTGGTGCTGGTGGTCTTGGTGTTTTTGGTGGAGGTCTTGATGTTAGTGGTCTTGGTGTTGGAGGTGGTGCTGATGTTGGAAGTCTTTGTCTTGGTGTTGGAGGTGGTGTTGGTCCTGGTCGTGGTGTTGGTGGAGGTTACAGATGGTGTACTGATGATTTTCAGTTCCTCCACAGCGACCGGGTTTTCTGGGTTTGCAGCGTTAGAGCTGAGCTCCGTTCCTCCGGGACTCCCCGACTCGTCTCCTGCTCCTTTGTCCTTCTTCCGCTGTTGCCGCTTCTCTCTCTGGCTCACTTTAGTCTCCCAGGTTCCTGCTGACACACACACACACACACACACACACACACACACACACAATTGTTGTCATGGTTGCATGTAGCTAGCTATATCTGAAAGAGAGCGAGTGAAGTTAAATGCAAGTTCGTATCTGAGCTGAACAGAGAGCAAGATTTCAGTCTAACAGAATTGAGGTGAAACAAAACACTGGATGACATCGTTACCTTCCTCTGGCTCTCGGCGCTCGGATGCAGACAGGGACGTTTTTTCCTTCACTGGTGCTTTTGCCTTCTTCTTGCTCTTCTTTTCCTAAAGACATACACGTGATATGACTGCAGTAAAAAAAAGAGAAAAAAAAACAAAAGCCTCCTTCTGAGTCAGAAAGGGGCGGAGCTTATGACGAGTGAGTGACGTGACGTACGGCTAAGTACGGTGACCCATACTTAGAATCTGTTCTCTGCATTTAACCCATCCAAAGTGCACACACACACACAGCAGTGAACACACACACACCGTGAACACACACCCGGAGCAGTGGGCAGCCATTTATGCTGCGGCGCCCGGGGAGCAGTTGGGGGGGTTCGGTGCCTTGCTCAAGGGCACCTCAGTTGTGGTATTGCCGGCCCGAGACTCGAACCCACAACCTTAGGGTTAGGAGTCAGACTCTCTGACCATTAGGCCACGACTACTTATTATAAAGTCATAATATAGCCTGCATGAGCTAATGTCAAGGCCAGAAATAAAATTCCCTCAGAAACGTTTGCTGATTCTCTAAAATTATAGATGTTTCATTTTAATATTTACATATTTTAATATGGTTTTAATGTTTATTTTTAGATGGATAAGTGTTAATAATTTAAATGTAAGATGTTTTTCATTCTGCGCACCACATCAATCCATGGGGAAAAACTTATAACATCGTATGTTTAACAGCAATCGTACTGTGATGTAACTGTATCCTAAGCCCCGCCCCTTTTACCCATTAAGCCGTGTGCTTTAATCCGACCTGGTTGTGTTTCTCTGTCATTTGCAGGACTCCTGCAGATCTGCTGTCTCGTCACATGAAATCTGAACCTAGCAGCTGCTTCTCTCAGACCAGCGTCTGTACATCCGTCTGTCTTTTCTTCAGTTTCTGAGTCGATGATTACTGACACATGCACACCTTTGTTTTTTTTTTTTTAAACAAATCAATCAAACAACTGTGTGCGTCATTTGTCTGTACCTGATGATCACAGAGCTCCCTGAATACAGTCTGGGGTTGTTTCATTTCTCTACACAGTCTCCCTACATTACAGACACTATTTAGGGTGAATATTTATGTTTATAGACAATGCATTATATCTGGATATGTGGTGCACTACACAGGACGTAAAGGTGTCAGTTTCCCACCACACCAGGAGGGGGCAGTGACGTGTAGATTAATTAGTGAATAAAAATCTAGTTATTATACAACATACTGTGCAACATATCCAGATTCCTTTATGAGTCCTTGGCCCAGGTGTAGACGTTAGGAGTAAAACTAAAGCTCAGAATGAAGCAGCAGGGATCGCTGTGTGTCTCTGAAACCTGAGAACAGAGCTGTAATGTCACCTAACTTATTCAATTGTATTTTCGAGTTAATTTTTCTCATGGAACTAAAAACAAAGGAAGAAGAAATAAATGCAAAACAGGCCACGCCCACAAAGGACAGGACAGTTGCTAAAGTGAGTGTAGGGTTCAGAGGGAATCTGGTGGCTTCACCACTTCCAAATTTCCCAGTGTGAACTAAAATGATGTACCGCAGTGTAGTGGACCTTCATAGTAACAGCACTAGTATAAATCATGGTGCCATTCTACACTATGGAATGTGTTCAAATTACATGTCATTCTGAGAGCTGAGCCTCTGCCTGGTCTTTTATTTTACTGTATGTATTTATCCCTTGCTGTTTACCTTATCACCTTTACCCCCCGCTGGGTCTGGACTCTCGCTCTGGTTCTGTGCCTCTGCCGGCTTCAGTACCGCCTCCAGGTCAACAGCCAGGCCGTTCTTCTGCACTTTCTGCAACACAAACACACTCACAGCTTCAGCCTGCTCACTACGGTGATCAGTACACACTACTGTGCTCACTTCACCACTCACTCCAGTGCTCAGTACACACTCCAGTGCTCACTCCACCGCTCACCAGTGCTCACTCCACCGCTCACTAGTGCTCACTCCACCACTCACTAGTGCTCACTCCACCACTCACTAGTGCTCTCTACACCACTCACTAGTGCTCACTCCACCACTCACTAGTGCTCTCTACACCACTCACTAGTGCTCACTCCACCACTCACTAGTGCTCACTCCACCGCTCACTACACCACTCACTAGTGCTCACTCCACCACTCACTAGTGCTCACTCCACCACTCACTAGTGCTCACTAGTGCTCACTCCACCACTCACTAGTGCTCACTCCACCACTCACTAGTGCTCACTCCACCACTCACTAGTGCTCACTCCACCACTCACTAGTGCTCACTCCACCACTCACTAGTGCTCACTCCACCGCTCACTAGTGCTCACTCCACCGCTCACTAGTGCTCACTCCACCGCTCACTCCACCACTCACTCCACCACTCACTAGTGCTCACTCCACCACTCACTAGTGCTCACTCCACCACTCACTAGTGCTCACTCCACCACTCACTAGTGCTCACTCCACCACTCACTAGTGCTCACTCCACCACTCACTAGTGCTCACTCCACCGCTCACTCCACCACTCACTAGTGCTCACTCCACCACTCACTACATGTAGATCTGCTCTGAGCAATTTTGTTTTCACTACACATTGGCTTTAACATCCTGAGTTGGGTTTTATAGAACTATATATTTAATACATTATTATAAATAATATAATGACAGCTTTAAAGCAGTGACTAAATATCTACACTGATCCACAATCAGCACCTTTTCTCCTCTCTTTCTGTTCCTCTTCTTCACTTCCTCGGGTTTGGGTTTGGAGGTCTTTACCGTCTCAGCTGTGACTTTCTGCACAGGTTTATTAGAGAAACACCTGCAGACGGAGACCCAGAGTAAGAGCGCGACCAGGAGCCCGAGTGCCGCCGCCACACAGGTGAGGAGCCCCGGCGGAAGCAGCTCTGCGTTCAGCCCCAGATCCACTCCGAGCTCGGTGTGCAGGAGGAGCAGGCCTGAGGACAGCAGCTCCCTGAGATACACATCCACTCGCTCCACCGCCATTTCACACGCTCCAACACGGACACTACAACATCCTGAAATAAAGTAGATCAATAATAACGACGCTGACGGCTCTGTGCGGCTGCTCTGTGACGGAGACTCGTCTTCTTCGCCCTTATTTTACCTCACTGGGCTCCGCTTAGCGGAAACGCGCCAGTAAGCAACAGCGCCCCCTCTGGACAATGTTATAACTACACGATTACATCAAAGACAACTTTAGACACTTAAACACAACTAGACCGTAAAGTCACATAGAACAACTCGATTCTTTTCAGCTACAAGTAAAAACGATTCTTCTGTTTTTGTCTATTCAGATAAACTCTATATCTAGGGTACAACTGATGTTTGTACTCAGTAGCATTGCGTCAACAAAGCCAAGGGTGAGTCTCAAACCAATCACGTTGTTTCTATACGTTACCTATTATAATGTATTAAAAGTGTGTTCACTCGTCACACCTACATACAGGCGAAGCTCTTTTCTTTTTAATCAGTTTAATTATTAAATACTAAACAAAACGAACCTAATAAACAAATAAACTACAATAACACATTTCACTCAGTTTCGGATTTCTGCATTTATAGATGTGGAAAGTGCCGTTAGCATTTTTCTGTTAGCCTGTGGACAACGGGCTGATTTGGGACACACCCACAAAA
>NC_083484.1:16886577-16906577 GCF_030014155.1 Tachysurus vachellii | reverse complement strand
CACACACACACACGCGCGTCAAAGATCAGGTGTGTTTAACTACAGTGTTTGGCCAAATGTTGGACATATTTAAATAATTATTTAATGTGTATTATCATTAGTTTTAATCATGTTCTACACGTGTTCCAAAAATGTTTTTTTTTTTTGCCTATTGCACCTTTAATTACAATCCTGTGTTTACACCATGAACTCACTGCACCGGTCTGCTACCTGAAACCATGTAATCAAATCGTGTGTGTGTGTGTGTGTGTGTGTGTGTTGGGGGTAGCTGGAGGTGGCAGAACAGAAGGTGGATGAACTGCAGGGATTAGTGGAGGAACTGGAGGCTCAGCTGAAGGAGGTGCGAGCATCCAACCGCACTAAAGACGGACAACTGGAGGAACAACAACACAGAGAGAGGGAGCTGCTCGCTACAGTCACTAGGTACACACACACACACACACACACACACACACACACACACTTACCCGGTCCATTTTTTTAGTTATAAAAATTATAATTAGGTTAATGAATTTGATTCATTAATTCCATCATCACATGGAGCCCAGCAGGTTACAGAATGGTATTTATGATCATCTGACGTGCAGTGTTTATGAGAACGATTCGCTTCACTGCAGAGAAAATGTGAGGGTGAGAAAAGTGTGTTCTTGCTGTGAAGTCTGCAGGCCCGTGTGCAGGAGGGGTTGGAGGATGGAGCTCGGTTGCCGTCTCTGGATGTTGAGAAGCTCCGAGATGAAAACGTGACTTTAAAAGAAGAGCAGCAGAAACTCAAAAAGGTAAAAGTAACGTGTTTCAGTGTGACTTCATTCTCTCACTGAACACAGAGGCTGTCGTTCATGTTCGCAGTGACGCTTTGTGGTTTCAGGTTCTTGAGAAGCAGCTGAGGATGATGGAGCAGCTCGGCTCACAGATCAGGGTGTGTGGTTAAACTTCATCCAACATGGTCATAACTGGTCATGAGCTCAGATTATTTTAATGGGACTTTAGTCTACTCCTCTGTAGATTTTATTATTATTAAGCATTAAAGAAAACTCCTACTGATGAACCTTTTTAAAGTGTGTGTGTGTGTGTGCGTGTGTGTCCTCAGAGCGTGCAGCAGCAGCTATCCGAGGAGGAGAGTAACAGTCAGGCTCTGAGAGACGAGATGATTTCAAAAGATCAGCAGCTGTTGCAGTTGCGCTCGGCTGTGAAGGAGGTGACACACAACGTTTGTGTAATTACTGCTGATGGCCTGTAGGGGCAGTAGAATTCTCTTTACATTTGTTGTACGATGATGGGAGAAACTTCTGTTCTGTAATGCATAATGACATCTTATCCTAACCAACCTAACTATTGTGTAGCTTCTCAAACCTGCTGGAGCTCCTACAGTGAATACACTAATAAGGGGCAGAGTTTGAAATCCGCTATAACAACAAAGTTATTTGATCCAACAGATCTTAAAAAAGTGTGTGTGTGTGTGTGTGTGTGTTTCAGCTGTCTGCACAGAACCAGGAGCTGATGGAGCAGAGTGTGTGTTTGCATGAGCGTCTGCAGGCTGAGTCGAGTGTGTGTGATGTGCGACTCACTCAGCAGCTGCTCACTGAAATGGCGTCATGTCTCACTGACCTGCGTTCGCTCTGCAGTGTCCTTACACACACCGCACACGGTCAAGACCCCAACCTGTCCATGCTGCTGGGGATCAGTGGTGAATACACACACACACCCACACACACACGTGAAAGCAACCAGGTACACAATATACAGTATTCATTTTTAAGTAAAGGTTTCCATAATTTGTGTGTGTGTGTGTGTGTGTGTGTGTGTGTGTGTGTGTGTGTGTGTGTGTGTGTGTGTGTGTGTGTGTGTGTGTGTTCCAGCCCCTGTAGTATCAGAGCCATGTGGTGATTGGCAGAATCCTGCAGTTCTGCAGAATAAACTCCAGGAGGCGCTGCAGCTAAGACGAGATGTGGAGGAGCTGCGAAACACCGTCTCAGACCGCTACGCCCAGGACATGGGGGAGAACTGCACCACACAGTAACACAGAACCCAAATAATGCAGCTGAGGAGAATGATCTGAATGAGTACTGGCAGAACCAGAAGATTCAAAACTGATAGAACTTTAACTACAACCAGAGAATCATGATGAATCTGCCAGAACCATCCTGCAAGAAGCTATGAGACTTCACCCAGAAACAGAAGAACGTGCAGAACCGCAGCTCCAACCTGCAGAATAAAAATAGTCTGAACTTGTGGAAGCTAACCTGAAACTTTTAACCCCCCCCCCCTCCCTTGAAGAGCTAACAAAGCTAATGCTAATAACACAACACTACACACACAACACTACACACACACAACACTACACACACACAACACTACACACAACACTACAATACAATATAATTTTGTGATAAAAGATTTTTATTGTACTATTTTTCTAACATCTTTAGAGCCCTGAGGTTCTCAGTATTGTTATTTAACCTTAACGTTCTTGTCGGTTCAGGAACTAATGTGATGTGGTTGACAATCAACTGATGATATTTTAAACTTTGGTTGTTTTATTTTGGTTGCTATGGTAACACCTGAGGTGTGACGGACCCGCCGTTATTTGAGACGGAGGCGTCCGTAGCTAGGGCCGATAAAACACCCGCTGCCTTTATCTCCGCTCGTTTGCTCGTCTAACACTCGTGGAAAGCCTTCAATAAAAACTCTTATGATTAACACTATGAGGCAAGTCGATGTTTTTCTCTGGAACATTCTGTCACCTTAAACACTTCACCGAAATGACACTCGTATACTGATGAGGTTTGCTTGTGTGATTCACTGATTTGATTCTATTTCATAGGTTGACTCATTTATTTGATTCACCAATGAAACATCAGAGATACAAAACTCTTCACAACCTTTAAAATTAATTAGGTTCAAAGTTCATATTTGGGGCCGATGAACTGATTCGTTTCTTTTAAGCGAGTCATTTGAACTCGCTTAAAAGAATCATTTGATCTTGGTTCAAAATGATTCAGTTCAGTGATTTTTAAGACTGGCTAATTATTTAATATTTACAAACTGCAGTTTACAAGTTTACTAAAATAAAAACCTAGACATGAATTTAAATACTGCTAAGAATCATTTTAATAAAAGCTAAATGATGATCAGCAGTGATCGTGAATTTGCTCGTGTGTGTGTTTGTTTTTGCAGGTTCTGTTCTGCAGTGTGTGTGTGTGTGTGTGTGTGTGTGTGTGTGTGTGTTTAAAAGTAGCATGTATGACTGTTATGATATTTATATTCACATTGAACTCTTTCCTTTTCATGCAGATGTGCAGTTAGTGAAGCTTCAGTACTTTTTGCAGCATGAAAGCGGAGTGTAACATCACTACGAGTGATCACCACTAACATCACACTAAGAGTGTAACATCACTACGAGTGATCACCACTAACATCACACTAAGAGTGTAACATCACTACGAGTGATCACCACTAACATCACACTAAGAGTGTAACATCACTACGAGTGATCACCACTAACATCACACTAAGAGTGTAACATCACTACGAGTGATCACCACTAACATCACACTAAGAGTGTAACATCACTACGAGTGATCACCACTAACATCACACTAAGAGTGTAACATCACTACGAGTGATCACCACTAACATCACACTAAGAGTGTAACATCACTACGAGTGATCACCACTAACATCACACTAAGAGTGTAACATCACTACGAGTGATCACCACTAACATCACACTAAGAGTGTAACATCACACTAAGAGTGTAACATCACTAGTCTTCTTATTTTCTGTCCTGTCTTTTCTTTCTTTGCTCACAGTGTGATAAAGACCGGACTTTAGTTATCTTTACTTACTTTTCTTTCTCAAAGTTGCTTTTTCAACACAAGACTTTAATCCTTAAAAGTCTTCCAGATGTTCAGTTTTATTGTCCTTAGAAATAAAGATTATTCTCTCAGATGTTTATGGACGTGTTTTTGTTTACAGAAACAACCTCATACTTTTATCTGTTTCTGTTTACATTTAATGTCACTTCCTGTAGTGTGTTGTGTTCAGTCAGCTTTAAACACTCATCCTCTCTTTATTCTCTCTCTCTTCTCTCTCTTTATTCTCTCTCTTTATTCTCTCTCTCTTCTCTCTCTTTATTCTCTCTCTTTAAGTTAATAAGAGAAAATAATCTCAGCTTGTCGTGTTACTGAGAAACACAAAGAAGTGTAAACTCCTCTGTCCTGAAGATGTGGAGAACTTTCTGTTCCAGCTTCACCTCTGACTGAGACACAGAGCTCACACTGGAGACTCCTTCATACACACATACATACTGTACAAACACACACACAAACACACACACACATAAACATACACATACAAACACACACACACATTTCTGCTCATCGAACATGTGAATGAACTGTTGCTATAGAAACAATAAGATTATTCTTGATCACATTAATATAAACGTGACGCTGCATTCAGATCTGTGAGGATTTTGTTTTTCATTTATTTTAAGAAACAGGACACAAAGTATGTTTAGAAATATAACATGATGTGACATCAGTGCTGATTGGCTGGGAAGGAAAATATAATGAAGATAAAATTGACTAAAAGTTCACAAAATTTAATTTTTTATTAAAATTCTCTAATAAGACACAGTTTCTGGAGTTAAATATTAAAAACATATAAATATGAATCGTATCTTTGTCTGAAGTGTTTGTTGTATTTAAAATCTTTGAATCATCTTTATCCTTGTTGCATTCCTATGATGTCACTGGTGGGCGGAGCCTCAACAACAAGGCAGCGTTGGGTGTCAGACCGCACTGTAGCAGTGTTTGGTTGTCGTCGCTATGGTAACACTGATGCGGAAATGCACTGATGATGTCATAGTGAGGTTCACCAAAGCCCCTGTGGTGACGAGATAAGAACAATTACACACTGATGACAAACACACACACACACACACAAATACCTTCTCACCTGTGAGCATCCAGGTATCGGCGTAAATGTCCGATTGTCTCAGAGAAGAACATTTTCAGAATGAACGTCTTTTCTCCATCCTCCGATTTTACTTTCAGTTTGGAAATCTCAGATACTTCACCACACTCTGGTCTAAACACACACACATACACACACAAAACACGTGTAGTAACATAAGAAGTGAATAAGAATAAAATTCTGGACTTCTGATGTGTAATAAATGTGTTATAAATGTGTTATAAATGTGTTATAGAGCCAGTGTCATACATGACGATGTGAGATCATACCTTTCTCTCAGAGTCTGTAACGCAGGAGTGTCTATTAAACTCAATACACAGCTCTCAGCTCTCTCACAACCCTACACACACACACACACACACACACACACACAGATGATAAACAAACGCAGATGATCTGCATACTTAACTGTGATTGGTTCAGATTTTTAATGACATCACAAACTGAGCTCTCACACATCTCACACCCCTAAATCAGTTCTTTTTATTAGAACAAATCAGATTGAATTTATATGTTGTGTAAACAATCCCAGCATGCACTTGACCCCACAGGGTTCAGGGTACAGTTGTGTGTCATTGCTTTGACCTGCAAATGGTGTTTGAGTGACGAGCGAATGTTGATCACATTTCCTCCTTTCACCACACACTCTGGGAGTTTATTCAGGAACTGCTGCATCGACAACTTCCTCTCTGAACACACACACACACACACACACACAGCGTAAGACATTTTTACACAATTTCTGTCTAAATATCTGGAAAAATACACAGAATAAACAACAATAATATAAAGAATTATATAAAAGTTATAAAAATAATCAATGAATATACAAATACATTTATATATATTGTGTCTGTGTGTGTGTCTCTGTGTGTGTGTGTGTGTGTGTGTGTGTTTTCACACCTTGCTCACAGCTGTTGCGAAAAGGTGTTTCAATTTTTTCTTCTCTGTAACGCATCACTTCCTGTTCTGACCTTCCAACTGTGTGACCTTTACCTGGAAACTCTGTCCTGAACTCTTCCTCATGCCTGTCAACCACCTGGTGACACACACACACACACACACACACACACACACACACACACACACACGGTTACACTATGCACACTGTACACTGTGCAAACTGTAGACACACACACTGTACACACACATACACACACACTGTTACACTGTGCACACTGTAGACACACACACACACTGTACACACACACTGTATACACACTGTACACACACACTGTACACGCACACACTGTATACACACTGTACACACACACACTCACTCACTGTACACACACTGTACACACACACTCACTGTACACACACTGTACATACACTGTACACACACTGTACAAACACACACTCACTGTACACACACTGTACACACACACTGTACACACACACACTCACTGTACACACACTGTACACACTGTACACACACACACACACACACACACTGTGCACACTGTAGACACACAGACACTGTACACACACACTGTACACACACACTGTATACACACTGTACACACACTCACTGTACACACACTGTACACACACACTGTTCACACACACTCACTCATTGTACATACACTGTACACACACTGTACTCAAACACACACTGTACACACACTCACACACTGTACACACTCACTGTACACGCACTGTACACACACACAGACCTGAAAGAGTACACCATCGGGAAACTTGTCCTGTAGCTCAGAGGGGAAAAATCCATCCATCAGGTCTTGAAGGAATCTCTGAGGTGGAAAGATGACAGACGATCAGTAGCCAGGAGATAAACACAGGAAATGTGTGTATATGTGTGTGTGTGTGTAAGTAACCTGTGTTTGTGGTTCCGTGTAGGCTCTAAAGGGGCCGTGGGACATCAGCATGCCGTTTCTGTAGAGCTGTAGATCTACAGCAGGCTGCTGCGTCAGTTTGGCTCCTCCAGGAACGAAGGTGATGCGAGTTCCTGCTTCTCCTGCGAGAACGTTTAGATCCCGAATGTTCTGCAGCACCAGGTCAAAGTTCACTGAGAAGGTCCTGACCAAAGAGGCTCCTGAGAGCAGAGGAGAGATCCAGACTGAACTAAGCCTTTCTGTGAAGGCTTTATGTGTGTATAAGGAACACTGTTATAGAGCTTCATAAACCTGGTACAGTCTATAACACTGTTTATAAAACATTTACGTGTGAAAGGAAGTCGAATACGTAGAACCTTCTGCTTGTAATGACAAGTGCTGATGTAATGAACACTGATTATAATGCTTCATGTTCAGCTCACAATGTGGAAGTAATATTGCTATAAGGTAAGATGCAATGTGTATAACAGCTTATAAATGCATTATAACAACATGGATGTGTTTATGATCACATGAGACGATAAAGCCACAGAAGTCCAACAATCTTTCAGGTGAAGCTGTCAGAATGATTCTGATACCTGCTTGTTGTGATGTTTGTCGGTTTACAGCTTCATTGTCCACGCCCTCTTTCTCTCCGTCTCCGACCCAAATCATCCCGTAATCACTCAGAAACTTCTAAACACACAAACACAGAAACTCTCAACTCTCATTTCATTTCAGTGAGCCGAAGCACCTCTGAGCTCCACCTCACCTCCATCTCCCACACCTGCTGCTGCAGCCTGCGACACTTCCTGTCCATGTCCTCATCATCCTGCTGCTCTCTGTCAGTCTTCTCTACACACATGCACACACACACACACACACAAGTGCAAACACACACATACAAGTGCAAACACACAAACACAAGTGCAAACACACACACACAAGTGCAAACACACACACAAGTGCAAACACACACACACAAGTGCAAACACACACGCACACACAAAAACACAAGTGCAAACACACACACACACAAGTGCAAACACACACACACACAAGTGCAAACACACACACATGCACACACAAGTGCAAACACACACAAGTGCAAACACACACACACAAGTGCAAACACACAAACACAAGTGCAAACACACACACAAGTGCAAACACACACGCACACACAAGTGCAAACACACACACAAGTGCAAACACACAAACTCAAGTGCAAACACACACACACAAGTGCAAACACACACACACAAGTGCAAACACACACACACGCACACACAAGTGCAAACACACACAAGTGCAAACACACACACACAAGTGCAAACACACAAACACAAGTGCAAACACACACACAAGTGCAAACACACACGCACACACAAGTGCAAACACACACACAAGTGCAAACACATAAACACAAGTGCAAACACACACACAAGTGCAAACACACACACAAGTGCAAACACACACACACAAGTGCAAACACACACACAAGTGCAAACACACACACACATGCACACACACAAGTGCAAACACACACACACACAAATGCAAACACACACAAACATTAAAAAAAATAACATTTTGAACAGAAGGTCATACAGATGTTTTTTTTTGTTTGTAGATATTTAGTTCTTTATTTTTAAGAGTAAGACCAGTGAAGTCCTTAGGAATACTATTACTACTACTACTAATAATGTAAAGATAAACAGTCACACACTTTAAACTCTAAATAAAGTGGGTGTGAAGCTTTTGTCTTTACCGTGAAGCAGACTGAGTTTCTCTTCCAGCTCCAAGATTCTTCTTTTCTGTTTACAAAAATTATTCAAGTTCAGATGAAGAAGTGACTTTATTTCAGCTGCAGACACAAAAAGTTTAGTTACATGTTTTTTTGCTTTATTAATTAATGTGTGTATGTGTGTGTGTATATGTATGTGTGTGTGTATATGTATGTGTGTGTGTGTGTGTGCGTGTGTGTGTTTGTGTGTGCGTGTGTGTGTATATATATGTATGTGTGTGTGCATGTGCGTGTGTGTGTTTGTGTGTGAGACCTTCTTGTCGATGTCCAGCGCCTGTGACGTCACTTTCCTCTCTAACTGATTGAGTTTCTGCATCATGCTGGACATCAGCTCAAAATCAGATGGAGAAACTGACACACACACACACACACACATATACACACACACACACAGGATCTTGTGAGTCTTTACACTTCTCTCATACACAGACATGAAGACAGATTTCCTTTGTACCTTCTTGAGGACCTCTTCTTGGTGTGATCTTTGACCTGGGAGTATTGAGGCTGGGTGTGACCTCTGACCCTGACTGTCTCATGGGGAAGAGGTTTCTGAGCAGAGAGGCTTCGTACTCTTTAATGATCATACACATGACACGAGACACGTGAGAACACACGTGGAAATCATTGTGTTTTGTGTGTTTTAATGAAGTGCACTAGATGAAAGTGGTGGCTTTTACCTGCATCGCTCCTTTCCGCCTGACCTCTTCTGTCTCTTTCACTAAAAATAAAAGTAAATAAATATATAAATTAATGTATAAATAATGTATAAGAAAATTTCTAAATAAATATATAAATAAATGTATAAATGTATATATAATACTTGTGCACAGCTCTCACCCTTGAGTGTGAGGAAGAGGAGCCCTCCTGTTCTTCCTCAGGGTGGAAAGCGGTGAAGTCATTTTTAATGGTTTAAAAAGGAAACATTTCCAACATCCCGAAACTTCTCCCTGTGTCCGTGTCGTGCTGCTCTGAGCTGTGACGTGTGTTTCAAGTCTGTTGTCACTGGTAACGTGTTTAACATGCAGTTCTCATATCTGTCCGTCAGGGGGTGGCACCGAGCGTTTACACTGAACCTTTACACATGAAATGGCAGGAATTCTTTATCTGACTTACACACATTGTTTTTTTAGTTTTTTATACTTTAAATATTTAATATTTAATTTCAATCTTGTCCCCATTAACAACATAAACAGTGCAGAATCCATGATAAAATATAAATATTATTCAATATATTATTAAATATTAATATTTAATAACTACAGCTGGGGGGCACGGTGGCTTAGTGGTTAGCACGTTCACCTCACACCTCCAGGGTTGGGGGTTCGATTCCCGCCTCCGCCTTGTGTGTGTGGAGTTTGCATGTTCTCCCCGTGCCTCGGGGGTTTCCTCCGGGTACTCCGGTTTCCTCCCCCGGTCCAAAGACATGCATGGTAGGTTGATTGGCATCTCTGGAAAAATTGTCCGTAGTGTGTGTTTGCGTGAGTGAATGAGAGTGTGTGTGTGTGTGTGCCCTGTGATGGGTTGGCACTCCGTCCAGGGTGTATCCTGCCTTGATGCCCGATGACACCTGAGATAGGCACAGGCTCCCCGTGACCCGAGGTAGTTCGGATAAGCGGTAGAAGATGAATGAATTAATGAATAACTACAGCTCTGTTGCTTGTAATTGCCATTTTCTATAATTAATTACAAATAAACAAAACAACATAATTATACGTTTATCGTATTATTTGGAAATATGAACATTATTTGTAAAATGTTTCATTTATATTTACATTTTTAAATGTTCTAATAATAATAATAATAATATTCATAATAATAAAATAATAATAAAATAATAACAAATTATTTGCTTTAACCTTCATATCTTCCCTGGGTCTTTTTGACCCGTCTGGAAGATTTTAATGTGTCATAACTTGGGTTTTCTTCCACATATTTGCCTAAAATTTAGCAGGATTGTTCCAAATTATAAACTTTGCAAGCAAAATTAATTTTGTCTATTTTCATTGAACTATGTGTTCAGAACAGTATATACTACGCGTTCGTTATCCTCTTGGGTCATTTTGACTCGGCCACATTTAGTGGGGCAATAGGTCACACTTTTTCCCTTTTCAGCGCAATGAACATACATACAGACACAAAAATGCACACATAAAATGTCCACTAACACACGCACCCAAAACACACACTCACACCCCACACACACACATGCACACAAACACGCACAAATTGGGCATTGCATTTCATTAGGCCTCCAGAATGCCTTCGCCTAGCAGAGGTGATCATTTTGATCTACCAAAATGATGCCACAGACACACACACACACACACACACACACACAGTCAAACACTGTTCAAAGCATTGGGCATTGCAATTCAGTTGGCCTCCAGACAAAACAAAAGCTAAACATTTGTAAACATTTCACACACACACACACGTGCACACACACACACACTCATACACACACATGCACACACATGCACACACACACAAACACACACATATTGGGCATTGCATTTCATTAGGCCTCCAGAAAAAAAAAAAAGGCTACACATTTGTAAATATTTCTCACTTTTGATATACCTTTGCCTAGCAGAGGGCAAAATATGATCTACCGAATTGATGCTACACACACACACACACACACACACACACACACACACACACACACACACAAGCACTGGCCATAGCAATTCATTAGGCCTCCAGAAACAAAAGCTACTCATTTGTAAATATTTCACACTTGTTAGATGCATTTGTCCAACTGGGGGCAAAATCTGTTCTACCAACAAGCTTTACACACACACACACTCACACACAGACACACACACACACACACACACAAGCATTGGGCATTGCAATTCATTAGGCCTCCAAAAAAACAAAAACAATCATTTGTAAATATTTCACACTTGTTATATGCATTTGTCCAGCTGGGGACAAAATCTTCTCTTTTCTTCTTTCTTAGTTGCATCAGTCAGCTTTGGCCTGGAGATATGCTGAGTAATGTTTGACATTTATCAGTCAGTGGTTATCCAAAATAATATTTAATAGAGATGAGCCGGATACTCGGCTGAAACGAGTATCCGGTACGGATAAAGCACTTCTGCCGAGTACGAGTATTATACTAGTAATACGAGTCAATATCTGTGCTCGGATTGAATGAAAATCATCGCTGGGTAGCTGATTGTGTCAGCGTTCTGTGATAGGCTAGTCACAGTGCCCCTCCCCTACAGTGATAGGCTAGTCACAGCGCCCCTCCCCTACAGTGATAGGCTAGTCCCAGCGCCCCTCCCTTACAGTGATAGGCTAGTCACAGTGCCCCTCCCCTACAGTGATAGGCTAGTCACAGCGCCCCTCCCCTACACACATACAGATGTATTGTGTTGCTGTGTCTCGCTCTGCTCACTCACAGTCACACACAGAACAGCTCTCTGTCTCTCCCTCAGTCACTCGGGTTTGCGGGTCTTTTCCGTTAACGTTTAGGGTTTCTTCAGCTTTTTACTTCGGGCTGTAACGTTAATAATACGTACTTACTAACCAGTAGAGTTCTGGTAAACGTGGGTTCGTTCAGACGTGGTGCTTGCTTGGTAGAATGTGACTCGCATTGCGTCTCTGCCTGTCGGAGATTTTTTTCTTTTTTAAACCTTCAGCTGTCTCTAACCAGTAACCAGACACTGAGTGTCTGACATGTTTTTGCTGTATTTCATAAAAACATAAAGGTAGTAAGCTAGTGTTATAAATATTACAAATTAATTATTACCGGTTAAAGCACCGCCCATTTCAAGACAAACCCCGCCTACTTCCGGGTAAGGCCCCACCCACTCCGAGTACAGATACAGATAATTCATATGGTTAACAGATACAGATACAGATAATGCTGTACTCGCTCATCCCTAATATTTAATAATTTCTGCTTATTTTACTCAAAACATGGCAAAATTTCATAAGGTTTATCGTTCATAAATTAAGTATAATAAAAAACCATAAGGAGGTAAACGAAGTTTTATTCACATGAAATTATGGCATGTTTTTGAGTGTGTGTGTGTGTGTGTGTGTGTGTGTGTAGCCTGTTGTTGGTTGATCAGATGACATCAGGTGGGCAAAATACATATTACAAGTGTAAAATAGATATTACACACAGAATGGTGATAATTGTAGAATTTCTTATTTATAAACATTCAAGTCAATTTGACCTGGATAAAAAACAGGTTTTATTATTTGCTGACATTAAAAATGGTCAAAATGGTTTCAAAACAATCTCCTGGCTTTGAAATATACCAGCCTGTAATTGTGCATCAACTTTTGTGCCTCTATAGTGAAAATAATTCAAAATTGTTTACTAAAAAAATGAGGCATTTTTGTATATAAATAAGGTTTATTATACTAAATATAAATATTTTTCTTTGCAAAATATATGTTAATATGTTGGAAACAAGTTTGACTAAAAAGGTGAAAAAAGGCTATCATATATACTTCATTTTTTATAAGCAGTCAAAACAGACAAGGTCAAGTTGACTCGGCGCTCCTAATTTGTACAGGAGGACAACAGGAGGACAACAGGAGGACAACAGGAGGACAACAGGAGGACAACAGGAGGACAACAGGAGGACAACAGGAGGACAACAGGAGGGTTAAACTGCTTTGCTTTGTCCAGATTTGTAGGAAATGTGAGCGGTAACACGAGGCTCAACAGCGCACTGTGGTGACGTCATCAATCAGCGCCAGAGAACCAACAGTGGGATTTTGCGGAAGATGCTTAAGAAAAAACATCAGCTGGTGAGTTTGTAATGGGGATTAATGTCTTCTTATCTGACTGCTGTTCAGTAAAACGTGTCCGTTAGACGCTGACCGGAGATCTCCTCTGTCCCAGTGTTGTTTAGAGCGAAGTGTTAATGTTAGACATGTTGTTTACATCATTAGTGTTTATTATAAACACTGTGTCCTGAACACAGGGATACATGTGGCGTAGGGACATGATGCTGTTACCCACTGTGGCGGTGTTCAGTGCTATAAACTGTGCTGACATGGATGAATAATCGTGTGTGTATGTGTGTGTATATGTATATGTGTATGTGTGTATATGTGTATATATATGTGTGTGTGTGTGTGAGAGAGAGAGTGTGTGTAATGTGTATATATGTATATATGTGTGTGTGTGTGAGAGAGAGAGAGAGTGTGTGTGTGTATATGTGTGTGTATGTGTGTATATGAGAGAGAGAGTGTGTGTGTGTGTGTGTGAGAGTGTGTGAGAGAGAGTGTATGTGTATGTATGTCTGTGTGTGTGACCGCTCTGGGGGAAATTCACTTAGATAAATATAGTGTGTGTTTTGTGATCATACTATATATATATATACTGTACTATAGAGTACTATACACACACACACACACACACACACAAATATATATAATGACATGCTTGTACGTATTTATTTATTATTATTATTATTATTATTATTGATAGCTTTATTGCATTTAATAAGAACAACAATAACTAAAGTAATAAAAACTGTAAAATAAACCAGATATTGTCTTTAACTCTAAACTCATGTCAACACTTTTCTCCACGTCACAATGACATTTAATCCGTTTAATTTATAAACAGAACAAAAATACTTTTTTAGTGAATAAATGGTTCCTTACTGACGGGCTTCATTACAAACCGCACTTTGTGGGACAACAAGTGCACTAAACACAGGCAGGTTATTACCCCATGTAGTAAGTTAGGGCACCTAGAAAAGGGAGCAACTCTGTATTTGGGACGTAAACAATGTTAAAGCGGAAATGTTGTCATGCTAATGCTAATGCTAACGCTGTCAATATCCTGATATAAAACTAATATAAGAGCTTTAAGCTGTTTATTAATGGATGCCGTATAGTTTATACTCAGTGTCTGTTACAGAATTTTCGCTTCCAGATAAATAACATATATTATGAGCTATATGAATGTGTGTGTGTGTGTGTGTGTGTGTGTGTGTGTGTGTGTGTGTGTGTGTGTGTGTGTGTGCCCTGTGATGGGTTGGCACTCCGTCCAGGGTGTATCCTGCCTTGATGCCCGATGACACCTGAGATAGACACAGGCTCCCCGTGACCCGAGGTAGTTCAGATAAGCGGTAGAAGATGAATGAATTATGAGTTAATTTGTCTGAACAAGCGCCAGTCGTGTTAGCTAACTGATTAGCCGAGAGAGTTAGCATTTCACTTCCTGTAACACACACAGACAAACACACACACATATACAGACACAGACACATGCATACATACATACACACACACATATATACACACACATGCATATATACATACACAGACACAAACACATGCATACAAAGACACACACATACAGACACACACATGCATACATACATACACACATACATACATACACGGACACACACACATACATACACAGACACACAGACACAAACACATACATACACACACACACATTCATACGCACACACACACACATACATACACAGACACAAACGCATACATACACAGACACACACATACATACAGACACAAACACATACATACATATACAGACACACACATACATACAGACACAAACACATACATACATATACAGACACACACATACATACAGACACAAACACATACATACATACACAGACACACACATACATACAGACACAAACACATACATACACAGACACACACACAATTCTGAATTCTGAACTCATGTTATTAGCGCTGGCCGATATGACCATCTTTACACTGATCGTGAATGAAAACACTTCATTTACTGAACGAACTTCTGGTAGAATTACATTAGAAATATAAGTATAAAGTTTTATTTATATATATGTTTATTTATGAGTTTAATTTTATTTGTTTGTTTATGTTTATTATTTATTTACACACGAGCACGAGCGCACACACACGTGAGCACACACACGTGAGTGCACACAAGCACACACCTGCTGCTCTCTCAGCTTCGGGAAAGTGGCGCTGATTTCATTATTTGACTTCCTGCTTCAGAGCCAGTACAACAGGAAGATCTTGTGTTTTGGTGGAGCTTGTATATTTATCCTCACTGTTTAAGAATGTCCAGAGGTTTGTTTCTTTATTTATTTAATTATTTTTTTAAAACATTCATGTGTGTTTTGATGTGAGGAACACTGAGAGGGAGACAGACTCAGAGAGCCCTGGAAGTCTGAGTGATGAAGAGAGACAGTAATAAACAGAGAGAACACGAGAAAGAGAGACAGAGCAACGAAAAGGAAGAGAGAGTTGAGTTAAGAGTTCACCAAAAGGAGGCCGTCCCCTCGGTGCTGATGGTAGCGTCTCGTCTTAGTTCTGCTTTTATCCATCCAGGACTTGGTCTATAATCAGAGTGGAGGAATCATGAAGATCTGCAAATCCCAGTCCATTCAGCACAAATCATGCTGGTTTCTATTAGTGTCAGTTTTCAGTGACCCACAGCACACATATACATCTCTGTGTGTGTGTGTGTGTGTGTGCGTGTGTGTGTGTGTGTGTGTGTGTGTGTACTGTAACCACATTGTATTTTAACAGCTTGCAGATGTAAACAGATAAAGTTGCCAGTAATCTGTGCATCCTGTAAGAACACAATGAGACACAGAAACCTTTTATTAACAGCATTAAACACACTTCTTAGTTTAATCATATCTGCAGTCTGGTATTGAAGAGCTGAATTTTTAGATGAAAGGTTATTAAGTGTAGAATTATTCTATAAATAGGATTTTTGTTGGATATTCACCAAATGACTCACAAAACCAACAGATAACATTCTCTCTCACTGTGTTTTCACTCAGGTTCTTCTGTGCTTCAGTAAGTGGATTAATCATAAACTGTGAGTCAGTCTTAGTGTTAGACGTAAGACCTAATGGTGAGTGAGAGGAGTTAAAGAGCCTTTGATCAGGGAACACGAGTCCTCTGTGTATTATCTCTAGCTCAGACTCGTGTTGGCCATCATCATGTCTGCTCTGACCTGTCAGAGATATGCTCTGCTCTGTTTTCCAAACACCAGCTTACTGCTGTACCTGACATGTGCTAAGTGTGACGCAATTAACACCACTAGAACATTTTGTAAAACCTTCTGATCGACAGTGGATTATAGACGTGTGTGTTTCAGCATAAGTAATACACACATCTTCATTCATGATTTCACCCTCAGTCACCAGACCTGGAGCAACGCCAGAGTTCAAGATCCTGTTTTATCTTCACAAACAGAGGAGTAAAATTTGCTCTATACATCTGATGAAATATGATGAATACAATTTAAACAGAAAAATGTGTGTATGTTGTATGAGTGTGTGTGTGTGTGTGTGTGTGTGGATCTGAGTCTATCCCGAGGCAAGGCTTCATATTTGTTCAGGTTAATTTTTTTTCCAGTAAAGAAACCACATTAATACATTAATAGGTGAGTGAAGTCGAGGTATAAACATCTCGTGCGATGATAGAAATAAAAAAACACAACTATAAAGTCTTATACAGTCATTTATAAGGCGTGTAAATATTATTATAGAATAATTATTGTTACAATTCCACCTGCCTTTGAAAAGAGGAAAACATGAAGACGAGTGAGATTATTGTCATAGTGGGACAGTCCGTCAGTCAGTCAGTCCGTCAGTCAGTCAGTCCGTCCGTTAATCGGTCAGTCAGTCCATCCGTCCGTCAATCAGTCCGTCAGTCAGTCCATCAGTCACAGTCAGTCCGTCCGTTAATCAGTCCGTCCGTCCGTCCGTCCGTCCTTCAGTCAGTCAGTCAGTCAGTCCGTCCGTCCGTCCGTCCGTCCGTCCGTCTGTCCGTCAGTCAGTCCGTCCGTCCGTCAATCAGTCCGTCCGTCCGTCCGTCAGTCCGTCAGAACAAACAGAACACACAAAGTGTGAAATTATAATATATAATTATATAATAGTATTGAATTTGCTGACCACTTCAGTCGGTCACCTCCGTCCTGTGTGCTGACTCACCGCCTCCTGTTATTGGTCCAGTGACTGTGATGATCTTGTACATGAGGACACCCAGTCATGGGTGAGGAGTGTGTAGAGCACCATCAGCACACAGCTCTGTTATTCACCCGGATGTGTGGAACCCGGTTTCAGACACTGTGTGTTTTTTAACATTGGTGAACTTTGATGGTATCAGTGTGTTAAGTGCTGAGCTATAATCGATAAACATCAGAAGAACACAGCTGTCCTTATTGTCCAGGTGAGTGAGGACACTGTGTATAGTGCTGATGGCGTCCTGTTGGGTCTATCAGAGGGTCCAAAGGGTCCGGTGTGATGGTCCGGAGGTAACTCATGACAGTTCTCTCAAAACACTTCATCACTGTGTGTGTGTGTGTGAGTGTGTGTGTGAGTGTGTGTGAGAGTGAGTGTGTGTGTGAGTGTGTGTGAGTGTGTGTGTGAGTGTGTGTGTGAGTGTGTGTGTGAGTGTGTGTGTGAGTGTGAGTGTGAGTGTGAGTGTGAGTGTGAGTGTGAGTGTGTGTGTGAGTGTGTGTGTGAGTGTGTGTGTGAGTGTGAGTGTGTGTGTGTGAGTGAGTGTGTGCGTGAGTGTGTGCGTGAGTGAGTGCGTGAGTGAGTGAGTGCGTGAGTGAGTGCGTGAGTGAGTGCGTGCGTGAGTGAGTGCGTGAGTGAGTGTGTGAGTGTGTGAGTGTGTGAGTGTGTGAGTGAGTGAGTGTGTGAGTGTGTGAGTGTGTGAGTGAGTGAGTGTGTGAGTGAGTGAGTGAGTGTGTGAGTGTGTGAGTGTGTGAGTGTGTGTGTGTGTGTGTGTGAGTGTGTGTGATTGTGTGTGTGTGTGTGTGTGTGTGTGTGTGTGTGAGATTATTTATATTTAAAACGAGCCTTTTTCTAAATAAATATAAAGTTTAAAAGGAAATATAGCATGCACATACATTCTTACACACACATATACACACACACACACACTCCGACAGAGTGTAGCAGGTGTATAGTGTGTGTGTGTGTCAGGTAACAGGTGTGGCTTTTCACTCTGACGTCTCTGTCAGTCACGTCTCACTGTGTTCTTTCTGCTGCTCTTGTTTGCTTTGGATTTAAACTTTGCCTCTCCCACTTCACAAAACCTCACTCACACGCACACACACACACACACACACACACACACACACACACACACACACACACACAGTCTCAGAATGTTCCTCCAGCGTTGGTTAGATGGTTTAGAGGATTAATGGCAGAAACTTTACAATTTATTCTCATATCAGTCCGAACACGACGTCACTGTGAAACTCTCTCTGTCATACTTCTTCTTTCTGTTTCTCTCTCTCACACACACACACTCACACACACACACACACACACACACACACGTTCCTCACAGCAGAGCGACAGATTTTTGTGTTTTTTTTCCTTCCTGCTGTTTGGAGGCTCCTCGGGGCAGTCAGAGCCGTGACCATGGTAAGATTTACAGACTCTGTCTTTTTTATTTACTCTGCTGAAGGCAGATAGAAATTTAACCTCAGATCAAAGTTTAGGCTTAATTCAGTCTTTGGTTCTTCAGAACATGTGAAAGTTTTAGACGTGTCAGAAGATGCCGGTAACTTTTAGGAACACACACACACACACTCTCTCACACACACACACACACACACACACACACACACACACTCTCTCACACACACACACACACACACACACACACACTCTCTCACACACTGTCTCACACACACACAAACACACACACACTCACACACACACACACACTCTCTCACACACACACACACACACACACACACTCTCTCACACACACACACACACTCTCTCACACACTGTCTCACACACACACTCACACACACACACACTCTCTCACACACTGTCTCACACACACACAAACACACACACACTCACACACACACGCACACACACACTCTCACACACACACGCACAACAGGAGAATGTAGCACTTAGTGGATTATTACATTTCTCTACACCACATATTTATTTCTGCTCTCAGCACTTTAATCACACTTTAACGCCGCCGTCACACAGAATCCCAACTGATTGCTGTAAATTTTTTATAATTAAATTTATACAGAAAAATTATTTTCTAAAATGTTCAGAAAATGATGAAATTCACTTCTGATTGTATTGTTTTATTTTAGCATCAAAGCCACGTGCAGAGAGACGTGGAGTACTAAAGTGACTTCAGTTAGAACATAAAACACTAAATAATCTTTAACACCTGATTTTCAGTTTTAGCAGCTTACACATTCTTAAGGACATTTTTAATATCACTTAAAATGTGTATAATATTTTTTATAGCTCTTGAAACAGAGTGTTTCTTAATCAGACGAGTCCCATCTAGAGCTCTTATAGAACCCGAGGGATCCAGTGAGTCCTTAAAGAACCTTAAAGAAGACATTTTAGTGAAG